>NW_027598756.1:0-37163 GCF_964194155.1 Cetorhinus maximus
AGAGATGGGGTCGAGCGAGAGACAGAGAGAGGGACGGGGTCGGGCGAGAGAGAGAGAGAGATGGTGTCGAGCGAGAGAGAGAGACGTGATCGAGCGAGAGAGAGAGACGGGGTCGAGCGAGAGAGAGAGAAACGAAGTCGAGCGAGAGAGAGAGACGTGATCGAGCGAGAGAGAGAGCCGGTGTCGAGTGTGAGAGAGAGACGGGTTCAAGCGAGAGAGAGCGAAAGAGGGGGGTCGAGCGATAGAGAGAGACGCGGTCGAGAGAGAGAGAGATGGGGTTAAGCGAGAAAGAGAGAGCGAGACGAGTCGAGCGGGAGAGTGAGAGAGACGGGTTCGAGCGAGAGAGAGAGAGAGACGGGGTCGAGCGAGAGAGAGAGAGAGACGGGGTCGAGCGAGAGAGAGAGTGAGACGGGGTCGAACGAGAGAGACAGAGACGGGGTCGAGCGAGAGCGAGAGAGAGAGAGAGAGACGGGGTCGAGAGAGAGCGATAGAGAGAGATAGACGGGTCAAGCGAGAGAGAGAGAGATGGGGTTGAGCAAAAAAGAGAGATGCGGCGTCGAACGAGAGAGAGAGAGCGAGACGGGTCGAGCGAGAGAGAGGGAGAGAGATGGGGTCGAGCGAGAGAGAGAGAGAGACGGGGTCGAACGAGAGCGAGAGAGAGAGACGGGGTCGCGCTAGAGATAGATATGGTGTCGAGCGAGAGAGGGAGAGTGAAGGGGTCGAGCGAGAGAGAGAGAGAGAGAGAGACGGTGTCGAGCGAGAGAGAGAGAGGACAGGGTCGAGCGAGAGAGACACAGACGGGATCGAGCGAGAGAGACAGAGAAGGAGGTTGACCGAGCGAGCGAGAGAGAGAGACGGGTTCGAGCAAGAGAGAGAGAGAGAGACGGTTTCGAGCGAGAGAGAGAGAGGGACAGGGTCGAGCGAGATAGGGACAGAAAGGATCGAGCGAGAGAGACAGAGAAGGAGGTTGAGCGAGACAGAGAGAGAGAGAGAGACAGGGTCGAGCGAGAGAGAGAGAGAGAGACGGGGTCGAGTGAGAGAGAGAGAGAGACGGGGTCGAGCGAGAGAGAGAGTGAGACGGGGTCGAACGAGAGAGAGAGAGGCGGGGTCGAGCGAGAGCGAGAGAGAGAGACGGGGTCGAGAGAGAGACAGGGTCGAGCGAGAGAGAGACGTGGTCGAGAGAGAGAGAGAGAGAGAGATAGACGGGGTCGAGCGAGAGAGAGAGAGATGGGGTTGAGCAAGAAAGAGAGATGCGGCGTCGAACGAGAGAGAGAGAGCGAGACGGGTCGAGCGAGAGAGAGGGAGAGAGATGGGGTCGAGCGAGAGAGAGAGAGACGGGGTCGAACGAGAGTGAGAGAGAGAGACGGGGTCGCGCTAGAGATAGATATGGTGTCGAGCGAGAGAGGGAGAGAGAAGGGTCGAGCGAGAGAGAGAGAGAGAGAGAGACGTGTCGAGCGAGAGAGAGAGAGGGACAGGGTCGAGCGAGAGAGACACAGACGGGATCGAGTGAGAGAGACAGAGAAGGAGGTTGACCGAGCGAGCGAGAGAGAGACGGGTTCGAGCAAGAGAGAGAGAGAGAGACGGTTTCGGGCGAGAGAGAGAGAGGGACAGGGTCGAGCGAGAGAGACAGAGAAGGAGATTGAGTGAGAGAGAGAGAGAGAGAGAGACAGGGTCGAGCGAGAGAGAGAGAGAGGACGGGGTCGAGTGAGAGAGAGAGAGAGACGTGGTCGAGCGAGAGAGAGAGAGAGAGAGACGGGGTCGAGCGAGAGAGAGAGCGACGGGGTCGAGCGAGAGAGAGAGAGAGAGAGAGAGTGGGTCGAGCGAGAGAGAGAGACGGGGTCGAGAGAGAGTGAGAGAGAGAGAGAGAGTGATGGGGTCGAGAGGCAGAGAGAGACAGGGTCGAGCGAGAGAGAGATGGGGTGAGGAGAGAGAGAGAGAGAGACGGGGTCGAGCGAGAGAGAGAGAGAGAGAGAGAGAGAGAGGTGGGGTCGAGCGAGAGAGAGAGAGACGGGGTCGAGAGAGAGTGAGAGAGAGAGAGAGAGTGATGGGGTCGAGAGACAGAGAGAGACAGGGTCGAGCGAGAGAGAGATGGGGTCGAGAGAGAGAGAGAGAGAGAGACGGGGTCGAGCGAGAGAGAGAGAGACGGGGTCGAGCGAGAGAGAGAGAGAGAGAGAGAGACGGGTCGCGCTAGAGATAGATATGGTGTCGAGCGAGAGAGGGAGAGAGAAGGGTCGAGCGAGAGAGAGAGAGAGAGAGAGAGACGGTGTCGAGAGAGAGAGAGGGACAGGGTCGAGCGAGAGAGACACAGACGGGATCGAGCGAGAGAGACAGAGAAGGAGGTTGAGCGAGAGAGAGAGAGAGAGAGAGACAGGGTCGAGCGAGAGAGAGAGAGAGAGACGGGGTCGAGTGAGAGAGAGAGAGAGACGGGGTCGAGCGAGAGAGAGAGTGAGACGGGGTCGAACGAGAGAGAGAGAGGCGGGGTCGAGCGAGAGCGAGAGAGAGAGACGGGGTCGAGAGAGAGACAGGGTCGAGCGAGAGAGAGACGTGGTCGAGAGAGAGAGAGAGAGAGAGATAGACGGGGTCGAGCGAGAGAGAGAGAGCGAGACGGGTCGAGCGAGAGAGAGGGAGAGAGATGGGGTCGAGCGAGAGAGAGAGAGACGGGGTCGAACGAGAGTGAGAGAGAGAGACGGGGTCGCGCTAGAGATAGATATGGTGTCGAGCGAGAGAGGGAGAGAGAAGGGGTCGAGCGAGAGAGAGAGAGAGAGAGAGACGGTGTCGAGCGAGAGAGAGAGAGGGACAGGGTCGAGCGAGAGAGACACAGACGGGATCGAGTGAGAGAGACAGAGAAGGAGGTTGACCGAGCGAGCGAGAGAGAGAGACGGGTTCGAGCAAGAGAGAGAGAGAGAGACGGTTTCGAGCGAGAGAGAGGGACAGGGTCGAGCGAGAGAGACAGAGAAGGAGATTGAGTGAGAGAGAGAGAGAGAGAGAGACAGGGTCGAGCGAGAGAGAGAGAGAGACGGGGTCGAGTGAGAGAGAGAGAGAGACGTGGTCGAGCGAGAGAGAGAGAGAGAGAGACGGGGTCGAGCGAGAGAGAGAGCGACGGGGTCGAGCGAGAGAGAGAGAGAGAGAGAGAGGTGGGGTCGAGCGAGAGAGAGAGAGACGGGGTCGAGAGAGAGTGAGAGAGAGAGAGAGAGTGATGGGGTCGAGAGGCAGAGAGAGACAGGGTCGAGCGAGAGAGAGATGGGGTTGAGAGAGAGAGAGAGAGAGAGACGGGGTCGAGCGAGAGAGAGAGAGAGAGAGAGAGAGAGAGGTGGGGTCGAGCGAGAGAGAGAGAGACGGGGTCGAGAGAGAGAGAGAGAGAGAGACGGGGTCGAGCGAGAGAGAGAGAGACGGGGTCGAGCGAGAGAGAGAGAGAGAGAGAGAGACGGGGTCGCGCTAGAGATAGATATGGTGTCGAGCGAGAGAGGGAGAGAGAAGGGGTCGAGCGAGAGAGAGAGAGAGAGAGAGAGACGGTGTCGAGAGAGAGAGAGGGACAGGGTCGAGCGAGAGAGACACAGACGGGATCGAGCGAGAGAGACAGAGAAGGAGGTTGAGCGAGCGAGCGAGAGAGAGACGGTTTCGAGCAAGAGAGAGAGAGAGAGACGGTTTCGAGCGAGAGAGAGAGAGGGACAGGGTCGAGCGAGAGAGAGACAGAAGGGATCGAGCGAGAGAGACAGAGAAGGAGGTTGAGCGAGAGAGAGAGAGAGAGAGAGACAGGGTCGAGCGAGAGAGAGAGAGAGACGGGGTCGAGTGAGAGAGAGAGAGAGACGGGGTCGAGCGAGAGAGAGAGAGAGAGACGGGGTCGAGCAAGAGAGAGAGCGACGGGGTTGAGCGAGAGAGAGAGAGAGGGAGAGGTGGGGTCGAGCGAGAGAGAGAGAGACGGGGTCGAGAGAGAGAGAGAGAGACAGGGATGAGCGAGAGAGAGAGAGACGGGTTCGAGAGAGATGAGAGAGAGAGAGAAGGAGGTTGAGAGAGAGAGAGAGAGAGAGACGGGGTCGAGCGAGAGTGAGAGAGAGAGAGAGCGACGGGGTCGAGAGACAGAGTGAGACAGGGTCGAGCGAGAGAGAGATGGGGTCGAGAGAGAGAGAGACGGGGTCGAGCGAGAGAGAGACAGAGACGGGGTGGAGCGAGAGAGAGAGAGAGATGGGGTCGAGCGAGAGAGAGAGATGGGGTCGAGCGAGAGAGAGAGAGAGATGGGGTCGAGCGAGAGAGAGAGAGAGAGAGAGAGAGAAAGAGACGGGGTCGAGCGAGAGCGAGAAAGAGAGAGTGAGAGATGGGGTCGAGAGAGAGAGAGAAAGACAGGGACAAGCGAGAGATAGAGAGACGGGGTCGAGCGAGAGCGAGAGAGAGAGATAGAGAGACGGGGTCGAGAGAGAGAGAGAGACAGGGTCGAGCGAGAGAGAGACGGGGTCGAGAGAGAGAGAGAGAGAGAGAGAGACGGGGTCGAGAGAGAGAGAGAGAGACGGTGTCGAGCGAGAGAGAGAGAGAGAGAGAGAGAGAGAGAGACGGGGTCGAGCGAGAAAGAGAGAGATGGGGTCGAGCGAGAGAGAGAGAGCGAGACGGGTCGAGCGAGAGAGAGGGAGAGAGACGGGGTCGAGCGAGAGAGAGAGACGGGGTTGAGCGAGAGAGAGAGACGGTGTCGAGCGAGAGAGAGAGTAGGACAGGGTCGAGCAAGAGAGAGACAGATGGGATCGAGCGAAAGAGACAGAGAAGGAGGTTGAGCGAGCGAGCGAGAGAGAGAGACGGGTTCGAGCTAGTGAGAGAGAGAGAGACAGGGTTGAGCGAGAGAGAGAGAGATGGGGTCGAGCGAGAGAGAGAGACGGGGTCGAGCGAGAGAGAGAGAGAGACGGGGTCGAGCGAGAGAGAGAGACGAGGTCGAACGAGACAGAGAGAGAGACGGGGTCGAGCGAGATAGAGAGTGAGACCGTGTCATACGAGAGAGAGAGAGAGGCGGGGTCGAGCGAGAGAGAGTGAGAGAGAGAGAGACAGGGTTGAGCGAGAGCGAGAGAGAGACGGGGTCGAACGTGAGAGAGAGAGACGGGGTCGAGCGAGAGAAAGAGATAGAGAGTGAGACAGGGTCGAGCGAGAGAGAGAGAGAGACGGGGTTGAGTGAGAGAGAGAGTGAGACGGGGTCGAACGAGAGAGAGATAGACGGGGTCGAGCGAGAGCAAGAGAGAGAGAGAGAGAGACGGGGTCGAGAGAGAGACGGGGTCCAGCGAGAGAGAGACGGGGTCGAGAGAGAGAGAGAGAGATAGACGGGGTCGAGTGAGAGAGAGAGAGATGGGGTTGAGCAAGAAAGAGAGAGGCGGCGTCGAACGAGAGAGAGAGAGCGAGACGGGTCGAGCGAGAGAGAGGGAGAGAGATGGGGTCGAGCGAGAGAGAGCGAGACGGGTCGAGCGAGAGAGAGGGAGAGAGATGGGGTCGAGCGAGAGAGAGAGAGACGGGGTCGAACGAGAGCGAGAGAGAGAGATGGGGTCGCGCTAGAGATAGATATGGTGTCGAGCGAGAGAGGGAGAGAGAAGGGGTCGAGCGAGAGAGAGAGAGAGAGAGAGACGGTGTCGAGCCAGAGGGAGAGAGACAGGGACGAGCAAGAGAGAGTGAGACGGGTTCGAGAGAGAGAGCGAGAAGGAGGTTGTGAGAGAGAGAGAGAGAGACGGGGTCGAGCGAGAGAGACAGAGAAGGAGGTTGACCGAGCGAGCGAGAGAGAGAGACGGGTTCGAGCAAGAGAGAGAGAGAGAGACGGTTTCGAGCGAGAGAGAGAGAGGGACAGGGTCGAGCGAGAGAGAGACAGAAGGGATCGAGCGAGAGAGACAGAGAAGGAGATTGAGTGAGAGAGAGACAGAGAGAGAGACAGGGTCGAGCGAGAGAGAGAGAGAGACGGGGTCGAGTGAGAGAGAGAGAGAGACGTGGTCGAGCGAGAGAGAGAGAGAGAGACAGGGTCGAGCGAGAGAGAGAGCGACGGGGTCGAGCGAGAGAGAGAGAGAGAGAGAGAGGTGGGGTCGAGCGAGAGAGAGAGAGACGGGGTCGAGAGAGAGTGAGAGAGAGAGCGACGGGGTCGAGAGACAGAGAGAGACAGGGTCGAGCGAGAGAGAGATGGGGTCGAGAGAGAGAGAGAGACGGGGTCGAGCGAGAGAGAGAGAGAGAGAGAGAGAGAGAGACGGGGTCGAGCGAGCGAGAGAGAGAGAGAGAGAGAGACGGGGTCGCGCTAGAGATAGATATGGTGTCGAGCGAGAGAGGGAGAGAGAAGGGGTCGAGCAAGAGAGAGAGAGAGAGAGAGAGAGAGGGACAGGGTCGAGCGAGAGAGACACAGACGGGATCGAGCGAGAGAGACAGAGAAGGAGGTTGAGCGAGCGAGCGAGAGAGAGAGACGGTTTCGAGCAAGAGAGAGAGAGAGAGACGGTTTCGAGCGAGAGAGAGAGAGGGACAGGGTCGAGCGAGAGAGAGACAGAAGGGATCGAGCGAGAGAGACAGAGAAGGAGGTTGAACGAGAGAGAGAAAGAGAGAGACAGGGTCGAGCGAGAGAGAGAGAGAGACGGGGTCGAGTGAGAGAGAGAGAGAGACGGGGTCGAGCGAGAGAGAGAGAGAGAGACGGGGTCGAGCGAGAGAGAGAGCGACGGGGTTGAGCGAGAGAGAGAGAGAGAGAGAGGTGGGGTCGAGCGAGAGAGAGAGAGACGGGGTCGAGAGAGAGAGAGAGACAGGGATGAGCGAGAGAGAGAGAGACGGGTTCGAGAGAGATGAGAGAGAGAGAGAAGGAGGTTGAGAGAGAGAGAGAGAGAGAGACGGGGTCGAGCGAGAGTGAGAGAGAGAGAGAGAGAGCGACGGGGTCGAGAGACAGAGTGAGACAGGGTCGAGCGAGAGAGAGATGGGGTCAAGAGAGAGAGAGACGGGGTCGAGCGAGAGAGAGACAGAGACGGGGTGGAGCGAGAGGGAGAGAGAGATGGGGTCGAGCGAGAGAGAGAGACGGGGTCGAGCGAGAGAGAGAGAGAGATGGGGTCGAGCGAGAGAGAGAGAGAGAGAGAAAGAGACGGGGTCGAGCGAGAGCGAGAAAGAGAGAGTGAGAGACGGGGTCGAGAGAGAGAGAGAAAGACAGGGACAAGCGAGAGATAGAGAGACGGGGTCGAGCGAGAGCGAGAGAGAGAGAGACGGGGTCGAGCGAGAAAGAGAGAGATGGGGTCGAGCGAGAGAGAGAGAGCGAGACGGGTTGAGCGAGAGAGAGGGAGAGAGACGGGGTCGAGTGAGAGAGAGAGAGAGAGACGGGGTTGAGCGAGAGAGAGAGACGGTGTCGAGTGAGAGAGAGAGTGGGACAGGGTCGAGCGAGAGAGAGACAGATGGGATCGAGCGAAAGAGACAGAGAAGGAGGTTGAGCGAGCGAGCGAGAGAGAGAGACGGGTTCGAGCTAGTGAGAGAGAGAGAGAGAGACGGTGTTGAGCGAGAGAGAGAGAGGGACAGGGCCGAGCAAGAGAGAGACAGATGGGATCGAGCGAGAGAGACAGAGAAGGAGGTTGAGCGAGAGAGAGAGAGACAGGGTTGAGCGAGAGAGAGAGACGGGGTCGAGCGAGAGAGAGAGACGGGGTCGAGCGAGAGAGAGAGACGAGGTCGAACGAGACAGAGAGAGAGACGGGGTCGAGCGAGATAGAGAGTGAGACCGTGTCATACGAGAGAGAGAGAGAGACGGGGTCGAGCGAGAGAGAGTGAGAGAGAGAGAGACAGGGTCGAGCGAGAGCGAGAGAGAGAGAGAGACGGGGTCGTGAGAGAGAGAGAGAGACAGTGATGAGCAAGCGAGAGAGAGGCGGGTTCGAGAGAGAGAGAGAAGGAGGGTGAGAGAGAGAGAGAGACGGGGACGAGCGAGAGTGAGAGAGAGAGAGAGAGACGGGGTCGAGCGAGGGAGACGGGGTCGAGCGAGAGAGAGAGACGGGGTTGAGCGAGAGCGAGAGAGAGACGGGGTCGAGCGAGACAGAGAGAGACGGGGTCGAGCGAGAGAGAGAGAGCGAGACGGGTCGAGCGAGAGAGAGGGAGAGAGACGGGGTCGAGCGAGAGAGAGAGAGAGCGACGGGGTCGAGCGAGAGAGAGAGACGGGGTCGAGCGAGAGAGAGAGAGAGACGGGTCCGAGCGAGAGAGAGTGAGAGATGGGGTCGAGTGAGAGAGAGAGAGAGAGAGATACCGGGTCGAGAGATAGAGAGAGAGACGGGGTCGAGCGAGAGAGGGAGAGACGGGGTCGAGCGAGCGAGAGAGAGAGAGACTGGGTCGAGCGAGAGCGATAGAGAGAGACGGGGTCGAAAGTGAGAGAGAGAGAGAGAGACGTCGTCAAGCGAGATAAGAGAGAGGGACGGGTTCGAGCGAGAGAGAGAGAGACGGGGTCGAGCGAGAGAGAGAGAGACGGGGTCGAGCGAGAGAGAGAGACGGGGTCGAGTGAGAGACTGAGCGAGACGGGGTGGACCGAGAGAGTGAGAGAGACTGGGTCGAGCGAGAGAGAGAGAGACGGGGTCGAGTGAGTTAGAAAGAGACGGGGTCGAGCGAGAGATAGAGAGATGCGGTCAAGCGAGAGAGAGACAGACGGGATCGAGCGAGGGAGAGAGAGATGGAGGTTGAGCAAGAGAGAGAGAGAGAGAGACGGGGTCGGGCGAGAGAGAGAGAGTGACGGAGTCGAGCGAGAGAGAGACGGTGTCGAGCGAGAGAGAGAGACGTGATCGAGCGAGATAGTGAGAGAGACGGGGTCGAGCGAGAGAGAGAGACGGGGTCAAGCGAGAGAGCGAGAGAGAGAGAAGGGGTCGAGCGAGAGAGAGAGAGAGAGACGGTGTCGAGCGAGAGAGAGAGCCGGTGTCGAGCGAGAGAGAGAGACGGGGTCAAGCGAGAGAGAGACGTTGTCGAGAGAGAGAGAAAGAGGGGGTCGAGCGATAGAGAGAGACGGGGTCGAGAGAGAGAGAGAGAGAGAGAGAGATGGGGTTGAGCGAGAGAGAGAGAGCGAGAGGAGTCGAGCGAGAGAGAGGGAGAGAGCCGAGGTCGAGCGAGAGAGAGAGGGGGACAGGGTCGAGCGAGAGAGAGACAGAAGGAATCGAGCGAGAGAGACATTGAAAGAGGTTGAGCGAGAGAGAGAGAGAGAGAGAGACGGTGTCGAGCGAGAGTGAGAGAGAGAGACGGGGTCGAGCGAGAGAGAGAGAGTGAGACGGCGTCGAGCGAGGGAGTGAGCGAGACGGGGTGGAGCGAGAAAGAGAGAGTGACGGGGACCAGCGAGAGAAAGAGAGAGACGGGGTCGAGCGAGAGAGAGAGAGAAGGAGGTTGAGCGAGAGAGAGAGAGATAGAGAGACAGGGTCGAGCGAGAGAGGGAGAGAGACGGGTTCGAGCAAGAGAGAGAGAGAGACACGGTGTCGAGCGAGAGAGAGAGAGAGAGATACATGGTCGAGCGAGAGAGAGAGAGAGAGACGGGGTCGAGCGAGAGAGAGAGACGGGGTCGAGTGAGAGAGCGAGAGAGACGGGAAGAGCGAGAGAGAGAGATGGGGTCAAGCGAGACAGAGAGAGAGACGGGGTCGAGCGAGAGAGAGAGTGAGACCGTGTCATACGAGAGAGAGAGCGACGGGGTCGAGCGAGAGAGAGAGAGAGAGAGACGGGGTCGAGCGAGAGCGAGAGAGAGAGAGAGAGAGAGAGAGAGACGGTGTCGAGCCAGAGGGAGAGAGACAGGGACGAGCAAGAGAGAGTGAGACGGGTGGTTGAGAGAGAGAGAGACGGGGTCGAGCGAGAGCGAGAGAGAGAGAGAGAGAGATGGGGTCAAGAGAGAGAGAGAGACAGGGTCGAGAGAGAGACGAGGTCGAGAGAGAGAGAGAGACGGGGTCGAGCGAGAGAGAGAGAGAGACGGGGTCGAGCGAGAGAGAGAGACGGGGTCGAGCGAGAGAGAGAGACGGGGTCGAGCGAGAGAGACGGGGTCGAGCGAGAGAGAGAGTGAGACGGGGTCGAACGAGAGAGAGAGAGACGGGGTCGAGCGAGAGCGATAGAGAGAGAGAGACGGGGTCGAGAGAGAGACAGGGTCGAGCGAGAGAGAGACGGGGTCGAGAGAGAGAGAGAGAGAGAGAGAGATAGACGGGGTCAAGCGAGAGAGAGAGAGATGGGGTTGAGCAAAAAAGAGAGATGCGGCGTCGAACGAGAGAGAGAGAGCGAGACGGGTCGAGCGAGAGAGAGGGAGAGAGATGGGGTCGAGCGATAGAGAGAGAGAGACGGGGTCGAACGAGAGCGAGAGAGAGAGACGGGGTCGCGCTAGAGATAGATATGGTGTCGAGCGAGAGAGGGAGAGTGAAGGGGTCGAGCGAGAGAGAGAGAGAGAGAGAGAGACGGTGTCGAGCGAGAGAGAGAGAGGGACAGGGTCGAGCGAGAGAGACAGAGAAGGAGGTTGACCGAGCGAGCGAGAGAGAGAGACGGGTTTGAGCAAGAGAGAGAGAGAGAGAGACAGTTTCGAGCGAGAGAGAGAGAGGGACAGGGTCGAGCGAGATAGGGACAGAAGGGATCGAGCGAGAGAGACAGAGAAGGAGGTTGAGCGAGAGAGAGAGAGAGAGAGAGACAGGGTCGAGCGAGAGAGAGAGAGAGACGGGGTCGAGTGAGAGAGAGAGAGAGACGGGGTCGAGCGAGAGAGAGAGTGAGACGGGGTCGAACGAGAGAGAGAGAGGCGGGGTCGAGCTAGAGCGAGAGAGAGAGACGGGGTCGAGAGAGAGACAGGGTCGAGCGAGAGAGAGACGTGGTCGAGAGAGAGAGAGAGAGAGAGATAGACGGGGTCGAGCGAGAGAGAGAGAGATGGGGTTGAGCAAGAAAGAGAGATGCGGCGTCGAACGAGAGAGAGAGAGCGAGACGGGTCGAGCGAGAGAGAGGGAGAGAGATGGGGTCGAGCGAGAGAGAGAGAGACGGGGTCGAACGAGAGCGAGAGAGAGAGACGGGGTCGCGCTAGAGATAGATATGGTGTCGAGCGAGAGAGGGAGAGAGAAGGGGTCGAGCGAGAGAGAGAGAGAGAGAGAGACGGTGTCGAGCGAGAGAGAGAGAGGGACAGGGTCGAGCGAGAGAGACACAGACGGGATCGAGCGAGAGAGACAGAGAAGGAGGTTGACCGAGCGAGCGAGAGAGAGAGACGGGTTCGAGCAAGAGAGAGAGAGAGAGACGGTTTCGAGCGAGAGAGAGAGAGGGACAGGGTCGAGCGAGAGAGACAGAGAAGGAGATTGAGTGAGAGAGAGAGAGAGAGAGAGACAGGGTCGAGCGAGAGAGAGAGAGAGACGGGGTCGAGCGAGAGAGAGAGCGACGGGGTCGAGCGAGAGAGAGAGAGAGAGAGAGAGGTGGGGTCGAGCGAGAGAGAGAGAGACGGGGTCGAGAGAGAGTGAGAGTGAGAGAGAGAGTGATGGGGTCGAGAGACAGAGAGAGACAGGGTCGAGCGAGAGAGAGATGGGGTTGAGAGAGAGAGAGAGAGAGAGACGGGGTCGAGCGAGAGAGAGAGAGAGAGAGAGAGAGGTGGGGTCGAGCGAGAGAGAGAGAGACGGGGTCGAGAGAGAGTGAGAGAGAGAGCGACGGGGTCGAGAGACAGAGAGAGACAGGGTCGAGCGAGAGAGAGATGGGGTCGAGAGAGAGAGAGAGAGAGAGACGGGGTCGAGCGAGAGAGAGAGAGACGGGGTCGAGCGAGAGAGAGGGAGAGAGAGAGAGACGGGGTCGCGCTAGAGATAGATATGGTGTCGAGCGAGAGAGGGAGAGAGATGGGGACGAGCGAGAGAGAGAGAGAGAGAGAGAGAGACGGTGTCGAGAGAGAGAGAGGGACAGGGTCGAGCGAGAGAGGCACAGACGGGATCGAGCGAGAGAGACAGAGAAGGAGGTTGAGCGAGCGAGCGAGAGAGAGACGGTTTCGAGCAAGAGAGAGAGAGAGAGACGGTTTCGAGCGAGAGAGAGAGAGGGACAGGGTCGAGCGAGAGAGAGACAGAAGGGATCGAGCGAGAGAGACAGAGAAGGAGGTTGAGCGAGAGAGAGAGAGAGAGAGAGACAGGGTCGAGCGAGAGAGAGAGAGAGACGGGGTCGAGTGAGAGAGAGAGAGAGACGGGGTCGAGCGAGAGAGAGAGAGAGAGACGGGGTCGAGCAAGAGAGAGAGCGACGGGGTTGAGCGAGAGAGAGAGAGAGGGAGAGGTGGGGTCGAGCGAGAGAGAGAGAGACGGGGTCGAGAGAGAGAGAGAGAGACAGGGATGAGCGAGAGAGAGAGAGACGGGTTCGAGAGAGATGAGAGAGAGAGAGAAGGAGGTTGAGAGAGAGAGAGAGAGAGAGACGGGGTCGAGCGAGAGTGAGAGAGAGAGAGAGCGACGGGGTCGAGAGACAGAGTGAGACAGGGTCGAGCGAGAGAGAGATGGGGTCGAGAGAGAGAGAGACGGGGTCGAGCGAGAGAGAGACAGAGACGGGGTGGAGCGAGAGAGAGAGAGAGATGGGGTCGAGCGAGAGAGAGAGATGGGGTCGAGCGAGAGAGAGAGAGAGATGGGGTCGAGCGAGAGAGAGAGAGAGAGAGAGAGAGAAAGAGACGGGGTCGAGCGAGAGCGAGAAAGAGAGAGTGAGAGATGGGGTCGAGAGAGAGAGAGAAAGACAGGGACAAGCGAGAGATAGAGAGACGGGGTCGAGCGAGAGCGAGAGAGAGAGATAGAGAGACGGGGTCGAGAGAGAGAGAGAGACAGGGTCGAGCGAGAGAGAGACGGGGTCGAGAGAGAGAGAGAGAGAGACGGGGTCGAGAGAGAGAGAGAGAGACGGTGTCGAGCGAGAGAGAGAGAGAGAGAGAGACGGGGTCGAGCGAGAAAGAGAGAGATGGGGTCGAGCGAGAGAGAGAGAGCGAGACGGGTCGAGCGAGAGAGAGAGACGGGGTTGAGCGAGAGAGAGAGACGGTGTCGAGCGAGAGAGAGAGTAGGACAGGGTCGAGCGAGAGAGAGACAGATGGGATCGAGCGAAAGAGACAGAGAAGGAGGTTGAGCGAGCGAGCGAGAGAGAGAGACGGGTTCGAGCTAGTGAGAGAGAGAGAGAGAGACGGTGTTGAGCGAGAGAGAGAGAGGGACAGGGCCGAGCAAGAGAGAGACAGATGGGATCGAGCGAGAGAGATAGAGAAGAAGGTAGAGCGAGAGAGAGAGAGACAGGGTTGAGCGAGAGAGAGAGAGATGGGGTCGAGCGAGAGAGAGAGACGGGGTCGAGCGAGAGAGAGAGAGAGACGGGGTCGAGCGAGAGAGAGAGACGAGGTCGAACGAGACAGAGAGAGAGACGGGGTCGAGCGAGATAGAGAGTGAGACCGTGTCATACGAGAGAGAGAGAGAGGCGGGGTCGAGCGAGAGCGAGAGAGAGAGAGAGACGGGTCAAGAGAGAGAGAGAGACGGGGTCGAACGTGAGAGAGAGAGACGGGGTCGAGCGAGAGAAAGAGAGAGAGAGTGAGACAGGGTCGAGCGAGAGAGAGAGAGAGACGGGGTTGAGTGAGAGAGAGAGAGAGACGGGGTCGAGCGAGAGAGAGAGTGAGACGGGGTCGAACGAGAGAGAGATAGACGGGGTCGAGCGAGAGCAAGAGAGAGAGAGAGAGAGAGACGGGGTCGAGAGAGAGACGGGGTCCAGCGAGAGAGAGACGGGGTCGAGAGAGAGAGAGAGAGATAGACGGGGTCGAGCGAGAGAGAGAGAGACGGGGTCGAACGAGAGCGAGAGAGAGAGATGGGGTCGCGCTAGAGATAGATATGGTGTCGAGCGAGAGAGGGAGAGAGAAGGGGTCGAGCGAGAGAGAGAGAGAGAGAGACGGTGTCGAGCCAGAGGGAGAGAGACAGGGACGAGCAAGAGAGAGTGAGACGGGTTCGAGAGAGAGAGTGAGAAGGAGGTTGAGAGAGAGAGAGAGAGACGGGGTCGAGCGAGAGCGAGAGAGAGAGAGAGAGAGATGGGGTCAAGAGAGAGAGAGAGACAGGGTCGAGAGAGAGACGGGGTCGAGCGAGAGAGAGAGAGAGACGGGGTCGAGCGAGAGAGAGAGACGGGGTCGAGCGAGAGAGAGAGACGGGGTCGAGCGAGAGAGAGAGAGACAGGGTCGAGCGAGAGAGAGAGAGACGGGGTCGAGCGAGAGAGAGAGACGGGGTCGAGCGAGAGCGAGAGTGAGTCGGGGTCGAGCGAGAGTGAGTCGGGGTCGAGCGAGAAAGAGAGAGACGGTGTCAAGCGATGGAGTGAGCGAGACGGGGTGGAGCGAGAAAGAGAGAGTGACGGGGACCAGCGAGAGAAAGAGAGAGACGGGGTCGAGCGAGAGAGAGAGAGAAGGAGGTTGAGCGAGAGAGAGAGAGAGAGAGAGACGGGGTTGAGCGAGAGAGGGAGAGAGTCAGGGTCGAGCAAGAGAGAGAGAGAGACGGGGTCGAGCGAGAGAGAGAGAGAGACGGGGTCGAACGAGAGAGAGAGAGAGAGAGATGGGGTCGAGCGAGAGATAAATAGAGAGAGACGCGGTCGAGAGAGAGAGAGACGTGGTCGAGAGAGAGGGAGAGAGACAGGGTCGAGCGAGAGAGAGACGTGTCGAGAGAGAGAGAGAGAGAGACGGGGTCGAACGTGAGAGAGAGAGACGGGGTCGAGCGAGAGAGAGAGAGAGAGAGAGAGACGGCGTCGAGCGAGAGAGAGAGAGAGAGAGAGATAGAGAGAGAGATGGGGTCAAGCGAGCGAGAGAGAGATGGGGTCGAGAGAGAGAGAGAGATGGGGTCGAGCGAGAGAGAGAGAGATAGAGACGGGGTCAAGCGAGAGAGAGAGAGACAGTTTCGAGCGAGAGAGAGAGAGACGGTGTCGAGCGAGTGAGAGAGGGGGACAGGGTCGAGCGAGAGAGAGACAGACGGGATCGAGTGAGAGAGACAGTGAAGGAGGTTGAGCGAGAGAGAGAGAGAGACGGTGTCGAGCGAGAGTGAGAGAGAGAGACGGGGTCGAGCGAGAGAGAGAGAGAGAGGGGGTTGAGCGAGGGAGTGAGCGAGACGGGGTGAGGCGAGAAAGAGAGAGTGACGGGGACCAGCGAGAGAAAGAGAGAGACGGGGTCAAGCGAGAGAGAGAGAGGAGGTTGAGCGAGAGAGAGAGAGAGAGAGAGAGACGGGGTAGAGCGAGAGAGTGAGAGAGACTGGGTCGAGCAAGAGAGAGAGAGAGATGGGGTCGAGCGAGAGAGAGAGAGAGACGGGGTCGAACGAGAGAGAGAGAGGGAGAGATGGGGTCGAGCGAGAGATAAATAGAGAGAGACGCGGTGGAGAGAGAGAGAGACGTGGTCGAGAGAGAGGGAGAGAGACAGGGTCGAGCGAGAGAGAGAGACGTGTCGAGAGAGAGAGAGAGAGAGACGGGGTCGAGCGAGAGAGAGAGAGAGAGACTGGTCAAGAGAGAGAGAGAGACGGGGTCGAACGTGAGAGAGAGAGACGGGGTTGAGCGAGAGAAAGAGAGAGAGAGTGAGACATGGTCTCGAGCGAGAGAGAGAGAGACGGGTTCGAGAGAGAGAGAGAGACAGGGTCGAACGAGAGAGAGACGGGGTCGAGAGAGAGAGAGAGAGAGAGAGAGAGAGAGACGGGGTAGAGCGAGAGAGAGAGAGATGGGGTCGAGCGAGAGAGAGAGACGGGGTCGAGCGAGAGACAGAGAGAGAGACGGGGTCCAGCGAGAGAGAGAGCGACGGGGTCGAGCGAGAGAGAGAGAAAGATGGGGTCGAGCGAGAGAGAAAGAGAGAGAAGGGGTTGAGCGAGAGAGAGAGATGGGGTCGAGCGAGAGCGAGAGAGAGAGAGACGGGGTCGAGAAAGAGAGAGAGAGACAGGGATGAGCGAGAGAGAGAGAGACGGGTTCGATTGAGAGAGAGAGAGAAGGAGGTTGAGAGAGAGAGAGAGAGAGAGACGGGGTCGAGCGAGAGCGAGAGAGAGAGAGAGACGGGGTCGAGAGAGAGAGAGAGACAGGGTCGAACGAGAGAGAGACGGGATCGAGAGAGAGAGATAGAGAGAGAGAGAGAGAGAGACGGGGTCGAGCGAGAGAGAGAGAGAGACGGGGTCGAGCGAGAGACAGAGAGAGAAGGGGTCGAGCGAGAGAGAGAGTCAGACGGGGTCGAATGAGAGAGAGAGAGACGGGGTCGAGCGAGAGAGAGAGAGAGAAAGAGACGGGGTCGAGCGAGAGCGAGAAAGAGAGAGTGAGAGATGGGGTCGAGCGAGAGAGAGACAGACGGGATCGAGAGAGACAGTGAAGGAGGTTGAGCGAGAGAGAGAGAGAGAGAGACGGTGTCGAGCGAGAGTGAGAGAGAGAGACGGGGTCGAGCGAGAGAGAGAGAGAGAGAGATGGGGTCGAGCGAGGGAATGAGCGAGACGGGGTGAGGCGAGAAAGAGAGAGTGACGGGGACCAGCGAGAGAAAGAGAGAGACGGGGTCGAGCGAGAGAGTGAGAGAGACTGGGTCGAGCAAGAGAGAGAGAGAGACGGGGTCGAGCGAGAGAGTGAGAGAGACTGGGTCAAGCAAGAGATAGAGAGAGACGGGGTCGAGCGAGAGATAAATAGAGAGAGAACGCTGGAGAGAGAGAGAGACGTTGTCGAGAGAGAGGGAGAGAGACAGGGTCGAGCGAGAGAGAGAGACGTGTCGAGAGAGAGAGAGAGAGAGACGGGGTCGAGCGAGAGAGAGAGAGAGAGAGACGGGTCAGAGAGAGAGAGAGACGGGGTCGAACGTGAGAGAGAGAGACGGGGTTGAGTGAGAGAAAGAGAGAGAGAGTGAGACACGGTCTCGAGCGAGAGAGAGAGAGAGAGACGGGGTCGAGAGAGAGAGAGAGACAGGTTCGAACGAGAGAGAGACGGGGTCGAGAGAGAGAGAGAGAGAGAGACGGGGTAGAGCGAGAGATAGAGAGATGGGGTCGAGCGAGAGAGAGAGGGGTCGAGCGAGAGACAGAGAGAGAGACGGGGTCCAGCGAGAGAGAGAGCGACGGGTCGAGCGAGAGAGAGAGAAAGATGGGGTCGAGCGAGAGAGAAAGAGAGAGAAGGGGTCGAGCGAGAAAGAGAGATGGGGTCGAGCGAGAGCGAGGGAGAGAGAGACGGGGTCGAGCGAGAGAGAGAGAGAGAGACGGGGTCGAGCGAGAGATAGATACGGTTTCGAGCGAGAGAGAGAGAGAGAAGGGGTCGAGCAAGAGAGAGAGAGAGAGACGGGGTCGAGCGAAGAGAGAGAGAGAGAGGGACAGAGTCAGAGAGAGAGAGACGGGTTCGAGCGAGAGAGAGAGAGGGACAGGGTCGAGCGAGAGAGAGACAGACGGGATCGAGCGAGAGAGACAGAGAAGGAGGTTGAGCGAGAGGGAGAGAGAGAGAGACAGGGTCGAGCGAGAGAGAGAGAGAGACGGGGTCGAGTGAGAGTGAGAGAGAGAGACGGGGTCAAGCGAGGGAGAGAGCGACGGGGTTGTGCGAGAGAGACAGAGAAGGAGGTTGAGCGAGAGAGAGAGAGACGGGTTCGAGCAAGAGAGAGAGAGAGAGACGGTGTCGAGCGAGAGGGAGAGAGGGACAGGGTCGAGCGAGAGAGAGAGAGAGAGACGGGGTTCGAGCGAGAGAGAGGAGAGAGACGGTGTCGAGCGAAGAGAGAGACAGACGGGATCGAGCGAGAGAGACAGAGAAGGAGGTTGAGCGAGAGAGAGAGAGAGAGACAGGGTCGAGCGAGAGAGAGAGAGAGAGACGGGGTCGAGCGAGAGAGAGAGCGACGGGGTCGACCGAGAGAGACAGAGAAGGAGGTTGAGCGAGAGAGAGAGATGGGTTCGAGCAAGAGAGAGAGAGAGAGACGGTGTCGAGCGAGAGGGAGAGAGGGACAGGGTCGAGCGAGAGAGATACAGACGGGATCGAGCGAGAGAGACAGAGAAGGAGGTTGAGCGAGAGAGAGAGAGAGAGAGAGACAGGGTCGAGCGGAGAGAGAGAGAAACGGGGTCGAGCGAGAGACATAGACGGGGTCGAGCGAGACAGAGAGAGAGACAGGGTCGAGCGAGAGAGAGAGTGAGACCGTGTCATACAAGAGAGAGAGCAACGGGGTCGAGCGAGAGAGATAGAGAGAGAGAGAGACAGGGTCAAGCGAGAGAGAGACGAGCTCGAGAGAGAGAGAGAGAGATGGGGTCGAGCGAGAGAGAGAGAGACGGGGTCGAGCGAGAGAGAGAGACGGGGTCGAGCGAGAGCGAGAGAGAGACGGGGTTGAGCGAGAAAGAGAGAGACGGGGTCGAGCAAGAGAGAGAGAGCGAGAGGGTCGAGCGAGAGAGAGGGAGAGAGACGGTGTTGAGCGAGAGAGAGAGGGACGGGGTCGAGCGAGAGAGAGAGAGACGGCGTCGAGTGAGAGAGTGAACGAGACGGGGTCGAGTGAGAGAGAGAGACGGGGTCAAGCGAGAGAGACAGAGAGAGATGGGTCAAGCGACAGAGAGAGAGGCGGGGTCGAGCAAGAGCGAGAAAGAGAGATGGGGTCGAGAGAGAGAGAGAGAGAGATGGGGTTGAGCGAGAGAGAGAGAGATAGAGACGGGTTCGAGCGAGAGAGAGAGAGACGGGTCGAGCGAGACAGAGAGAGAGACGGTTTCGAGTGAGAGAGAGAGATGGTGTCGAGCGAGAGAGACAGTGAAGGAGGTTGAGAGAGAGAAGAGAGAGACGGTGTCGAGTGAGAGTGAGAGAGAGAGACGGGTCGAGCGGGAGAGAGAGAGAGAGACGGGGTCGAGCAAGAGAGAGAGAGACGGGGTCGAGTGAGAGAGACAGAGAAGGAGGTTGAGCGAGAGAGAGAGAGACGGGTTCGAGCAAGAGAGAGAGAGAGAGACGGTGTCGAGCGAGAGGGAGAGAGGGACAGGGTCGAGCGAGAGAGAGAGAGAGACGGGTTCGAGCGAGAGAGAGGGAGAGAGACGGTGTCGAGCGAGAGAGAGACAGACGGGATAGAGCGAGAGAGACAGAGAAGGAGGTTGAGCGAGAGAGAGAGAGAGAGAGACAGGGTCGAGCGAGAGAGAGAGAGAAACGGGGTCGAGCGAGAGACATAGACGGGGTCGAGCGAGACAGAGAGAGAGACAGGGTCGAGCGAGAGAGAGAGTGAGACCGTGTCATACGAGAGAGAGAGCGACGGGGTCGAGCGAGAGAGATAGAGAGAGTGAGAGACGGGGTCGATCGAGAGCGAGAGAGAGAGAGAGAGACGGGTGAGAGAGAGAAAAGGGTCGAGCGAGAGAGAGAGACGGGGTCGAGCGAGAGAGAGAGACGGGGTCGAGCGAGAGCGAGAGAGAGACGGGTTGAGCGAGAAAGAGAGAGACGGGGTCGAGCAAGAGAGAGAGAGCGAGGGGTCGAGCGAGACAGAGAGAGGGACGGGGTCGAGCGAGAGAGAGAGAGGCGCGTCGAGTGAGAGAGTGAACGAGACGGGGTCGAGTGAGAGAGAGAGACGGGGTCAAGCGAGAGAGAGAGAGAGATGGGTCAAGCGACAGAGAGAGAGGCGGGGTCGAGCAAGAGCGAGAAAGAGAGATGGGGTCGAGAGAGAGAGAGAGAGAGAGATGGGGTTGAGCGAGAGAGAGAGATAGAGACGGGTTCGAGCGAGAGAGAGAGAGAGAGACGGGGTCGAGCGGGAGAGAGAGAGAGACGGTTTCGAGTGAGAGAGAGAGATGGTGTCGAGCGAGAGAGACAGTGAAGGAGGTTGAGCGAGAGAGAGAGAGAGAGACGGTGTCGAGCGAGAGTGAGAGAGAGAGACGGGGTCGAGCGGGAGAGAGAGAGAGAGACGGGGTCGAGCGAGGGAGTGAGCGAGACGGGGTGGAGCGAGAAAGAGAGAGTGACGGGGACCAGCGAGAGAAAGAGAGAGACGGGGTCGAGCGAGAGAGAGAGAGAAGGGGTTGAGCGAGAGAGAGAGAGAGACAGACGGGGTGGAGCGAGACAGGGAGAGAGACGGGGTCGAGCAGAGAGAGAGAGAGACGGGGTCGAGCGAGAGAGAGAGAGAGACGGGGTCGAACGAGAGATAAAGAGAGAGAGACGAGGTCGAGAGAGAGAGAGACGTGGTTGAGAGAGAGGGAGAGAGACAGGGTCGATCGAGAGAGAGACGGGTCGAGCGAGAGAGAGAGAGAGACGGGGTCGAGCGAGAGAGAGAGAGAGAGACGTGGTCGAACGTGAGAGAGAGAGACGGGGTCGAGCGTGAGAGGGAGAGAGACGGGATCGAGCGAGAGAGAGAGAGAGAGAGACGGGGTCGAGAGAGAGAGAGAGAGACAGGGTCGAGCGAGAGACAATGAGATAGACGGGGTGAGTGAGAAAGAGAGAGACGGGTCGAGCGAGAGAGAGAGAGCGAGACGGGTCGAGCGAGAGAGAGAGACGGGGTCAAGCGAGAGAGAGACGTTGTTGAGAGAGAGAGAAAGAGGGGGTCGGGCGATAGAGAGAGACGGGGTCGAGAGAGAGAGAGAGAGAGATGGTTCGAGCAAGAGAGAGAGAGAGAGACGGTGTCGAGCGAGAGGGAGAGAGGGACAGGGTCGAGCGAGAGAGAGACAGACGGGATAGAGCGAGAGAGACAGAGAAGGAGGTTGAGCGAGAGAGAGAGAGAGAGAGACAGGGTCGAGCGAGAGAGAGAGAGAAACGGGGTCGAGCGAGAGACATAGACGGGGTCGAGCGAGACAGAGAGAGAGACAGGGTCGAGCGAGAGAGAGAGTGAGACCGTGTCATACAAGAGAGAGAGCGACGGGTTCGAGCGAGAGAGATAGAGAGAGAGAGAGACGGGGTCGATCGAGAGCGAGAGAGAGAGAGAGAGACGAGGTCGAGAGAGAGAGAGAGACATGGTCAAGCGAGAGAGAGACGAGGTCGAGAGAGAGAGAGAGAGATGGGGTCGAGCGAGAGAGAGAGAGACGGGGTCGAGCGAGAGAGAGAGAGACGGGGTCGAGCGAGAGAGAGAGACGGGGTCGAGCGAGAGTGAGAGAGAGAGACGGGGTCGAGCGGGAGAGAGAGAGAGAGACGGGGTCGAGCGAGAGAGAGAGAGAGACGGGTCGAGTGAGAGTGAGAGAGAGAGACGGGGTCAAGCGAGGGAGAGAGTGACGGGGTCGAGCGAGAGAGACAGAGAAGGAGGTTGAGCGAGAGAGAGAGAGACGGGTTCGAGCAAGAGAGAGAGAGAGAGACGGTGTCGAGCGAGAGGGAGAGAGGGACAGGGTCGAGCGAGAGAGAGAGAGACGGGTTCGAGCGAGAGAGAGGGAGAGAGACGGTGTCGAGCGAGAGAGAGACAGACGGGATCGAGTGAGAGAGACAGAGAAGGAGGTTGAGCGAGAGAGAGAGAGAGAGACAGGGTCGAGTGAGAGAGAGAGCGACGGGGTCGAACGAGAGAGACAGAGAAGGAGGTTGAGCGAGAGAGAGAGAGACGGTTCGAGCAAGAGAGAGAGAGAGAGACGGTGTCGAGCGAGAGGGAGAGAGGGACAGGGTCGAGCGAGTGAGAGACAGACGGGATCGAGCGAGAGAGACAGAGAAGGAGGTTGAGCGAGAGAGAGAGAGAGACAGGGTCGAGCGAGAGAGAGAGAGAAACGGGGTCGAGCGAGACAGAGAGTGAGACCGTGTCATACGAGAGAGAGAGCGATGGGGTCGAGCGAGAGAGATAGAGAGAGAGAGAGACGGGGTCGATCGAGAGCGAGAGAGAGAGAGAGAGACGGGGTCGAGAGAGAGAGAGAGACAGGGTCAAGCGAGAGAGAGACGAGCTCGAGAGAGAGAGAGAGAGATGGGGTCGAGCGAGAGAGAGAGAGACGGGGTTGAGCGAGAGAGAGAGACGGGGTCGAGCGAGAGAGAGAGACGGGGTCGAGCGAGAGCGAGAGAGACGGGGTTGAGCGAGAAAGAGAGAGACAGGGTCGAGCAAGAGAGAAAGAGCGAGAGGGGTCGAGCGAGAGAGAGGGAGAGAGACGGTGTTGAGCGAGAGAGAGAGAGGGACGGGTCGAGCGAGAGAGAGAGAGACGGCGTCGAGTGAGAGAGTGAACGAGACGGGGTCGAGTGAGAGAGAGAGACGGGGTCAAGCGAGAGAGAGAGAGAGATGGGTCAAGCGACAGAGAGAGAGGCGGGTCGAGCAAGAGCGAGAAACAAAGATGGGGTCGAGAGAGAGAGAGAGAGAGATGGGGTTGAGCGAGAGAGAGAGAGATAGAGACGGGTTCGAGCGAGAGAGAGAGAGACGGGGTCGAGCGAGACAGAGAGAGAGACGGTTTCGAGTGAGAGAGAGAGATGGTGTCGAGCGAGAGAGACAGTGAAGGAGGTTGAGCGAGAGAGAGAGAGAGAGACGGTGTCGAGCGAGAGTGAGAGAGAGAGACGGGATCGAGCGGGAGAGAGAGAGAGAGACGGGGTCGAGCGGGAGAGAGAGAGAGAGACGGGGTCGAGCGAGGAGTGAGCGAGACGGGGTGGAGCGAGAAAGAGAGAGTGACGGGGACCAGCGAGAGAAGAGAGAGACGGGGTCGAGCGAGAGAGAGAGAGAAGGAGGTTGAGCGAGAGAGAGAGAGAGACAGACGGGGTGGAGCGAGACAGGGAGAGAGACGGGGTCGAGCAAGAGAGAGAGAGAGACGGGGTCGAGCGAGAGAGAGAGAGAGACGGGGTCGAACGAGAGATAAAAGAGAGAGAGACGAGGTCGAGAGAGAGAGAGATGTGGTTGAGAGAGAGGGAGAGAGACAGGGTCGATCGAGAGAGAGACGGGGTCGAGCGAGAGAGAGAGCGACGGGGTCGAGCGAGAGAGAGAGAGAGAGAGAGAGACGTGGTCGAACGTGAGAGAGAGAGACGGGGTCGAGCGGTGAGAGGGAGAGAGACGGGATCGAGCGAGAGAGAGAGAGAGAGAGACGGGGTCGAGAGAGAGAGAGAGAGACAGGGTCGAGCGAGAGACAATGAGATAGACGGGGTTGAGTGAGAAAGAGAGAGACGGGGTCGAGCGAGAGAGAGAGAGCGAGACGGGTCGAGCGAGAGAGAGAGACGGGGTCAAGCGAGAGAGAGACGTTGTTGAGAGAGAGAGAAAGAGGGGTCGGGCGATAGAGAGAGACGGGTCGAGAGAGAGAGAGAGAGAGAGAGATGGGGTTGAGCGCGAGAGAGAGAGCGAGACGAGTCAAGGCGAGAGAGAGGGAGAGAGCCGGGGTTGAGCGAGAGAGAGAGACGGGTTGAGCGAGAGAGAGAGAGAGAGACGGGTCAAGCGACAAAGAGAGAGACGGGGTCGAGCGAGAGCGAGAAAGAGAGATGGGGTCGAGGGAGAGAGAGAGAGAGATGGGGTCGAGCGAGAGAGAGAGATAGAGACGAGGTCGAGCGAGAGAGACAGAGACGGGGTCGAGCGAGAGAGAGAGACGGTGTCGAGCGAGAGAGACAGTGAAGGAGGTTGAGCAAGAGAGAGAGAGAGAGAGACGGGGTCGAGCGAGAGAGAGAGCGAGAGACTGGGTCGAGTGAGGGAGTGAGCGAGACGGGGTGGAGCGAGAAAGAGAGAGTGACGGGGACCAGCGAGAGAAAAAGAGAGACGGGTTCGAGCGAGAGAGACAGAGAAGGAGGTTGAGCGAGAGAGAGAGAGAGACGGGGTCGAGCGAGAGAGAGAGAGAGAGAGAGAGAGACGGGGTCGAGCGAGAGAGAGAGAGAGACGGGGTCGAGCGAGAGAGAGAGAGAGAGAGAGAGAGACGGGGTCGAGCGAGAGAGAGAGAGAGAAGGGGTCGAGCGAGAGAGAGAGTGAGACGGGGTCGAACGAGAGAGAGAAAGACGGGGTTGAGTAGAGAGAGAGAGAGAGAGAGAGAGAGAGACGGGGCCGAGAGAGAGAGAGAGAGACAGGGATGAGCGAGAGAGAGAGACGGGTTCGAGAGAGAGAGAGAAGGAGGTTGAGAGAGAGAGAGAGAGAGAGAGAGACGGGGTCGAGCGAGAGCGAGAGAGAGAGAGAGAGACGGGGTCGAGAGAGAGAGATACAGGGTCGAGCAAGAGAGAGACGGGGTTGAGCGAGAGAGAGAGAGAGACGGGGTAGGGCGAGAGAGAGAGTGAGACGGTGTCGAGCGAGAGAGAGACGGTGTCGAGCGAGATAGAGAGACGTGATCGAGCGCGGTAGAGAGAGAGACGGGGTCGAGCGAGTTAGAGAGAGACGGGGTCGAGCGAGAGAGAGAGACGCGGTCGAGCGAGAGAGAGAGAGAGAGACGGGGTCGAGCGAGAGAGAGAGACGGGGTCAAGCGAGAGAGAGAGAGAGAGACGGGGTTGAGCGAGCGAGAGAGAGAGAGAGAAGGGGTCGAGCGAGAGAGAGAGTGAGAGACGGTGTCGAGCGAGATAGAGAGACGGTGTCGAGCGAGAGAGAGAGACGGTCAAGCGAGAGAGAGACGTTGTCGAGAGAGAGAGAAAGAGGGGGTCGAGCGATAGAGACAGATGGGGTCGAGAGAGAGAGAGAGAGAGATGGGGTTGAGCGAGAGAGAGGGAGCGAGACGAGTCGAGCGAGAGAGAGGGAGAGAGCCGGGGTCGAGCGAGAGAGAGAGACAGGGTCGAGCGAGAGAGAGAGAGAGATGGGTCAAGCGACAGAGAGAGAGACGGGGTCGAACGAGAGCAAGAGAGAGAGATGGGGTCGAGAGAGAGAGAGAGATGGGGTCGAGCGAGAGAGAGAGAGAGATAGAGACGGGGTCGAGCGAGAGAGAGAGAGAGAGAGACGGGGTCGAGTGAGAGAGAGAGAGAGACGGTGTCGAGCGAGAGAGAGAGAGAGAGAGAGACGGTGTCGAGCGAGAGAGAGAGGGGGACAGGGTCGAGCGAGAGAGAGACAGACGGGATCAAGCGAGAGAGACAGTGAAGGAGGTTGAGCGAGAGAGAGAGAGAGAGACGGTGTCGAGCGAGAGAGAGAGAGAAAGACGGGGTCGAGCGAGGGAGTGAGCGAGACAGGGTGGAGCGAGAAAGAGAGAGTGACGGGGCCCAGCGAGAGAAAGAGAGAGACGGGGTCGAGCGAGAGAGAGAGAGAAGGAGGTTGAGCGACAGAGAGAGAGAGAGAGACGGGGTCGAGCGAGAGAGGGAGAGAGACGGGGTCGAGCAAGAGAGAGAGTGAGACGGGGTCGAGCGAGAGAGAGAGAGAGATGGGGTCGAACGAGTGAGAGAGAGAGAGAGATGGGGTCGAGCGAGAGATAAATAGAAAGAGACGCGGTCGAGAGAGAGAGAGACGTGGTCGAGAGAGAGGGAGAGAGACAGGGTCGAGCGAGAGAGAGACGGGTCGAGAGAGAGAGAAAGAGAGACGGGGTCGAGTGAGAGAGAGAGAGAGAGACGGGTCGAGAGGGAGAGAGAGACGGGGTCGAACGTGAGAGAGAGAGACGGGGTCGAGCGAGAGAGAGAGAGAGAGAGAGAGAGACGGGGTCGAGCGAGAGAGAGACGGGGTCGAGAGAGAGAGAGAGACGGGGTAGAGCGAGGGAGAGAGAGATGGGGTCGAGCGAGAGAGAGAGACGGGGTCGAGCGAGAGACAGAGAGAGAGACGGGGTTGAGCGAGAAAGAGAGAGAAGGGGTCGAGCGAGAGAGAGAGAGCGAGACGGGTCGAGCGAGAGAGAGGGAGAGAGAAGGGGTCGAGCGAGAGAGAGAGATTCGGGGTCGAGCGAGAGCGAGAGAGAGAGAGACGGGGTCGAGTGAAAGAGAGATACGGTGTCGAGTGAGAGAGGGAGAGAGACGGGGTCGAGCGAAAGAGAGAGAGGGACAGGGTCGAGCGAGAGAGAGACAGAAGGGATCGAGCGAGAGAGACAGAGAAGGAGGTTGAGCGAGAGAGAGACAGGGTCGAGTGAGAGAGAGGGAGAGACGGGGTCGAGCGAGAGACATAGACGGGGTCGAGCGAGACAGATAGCGAGACGGGGTCGAGCGAGAGAGTGAGTGAGACCGTGTCATACGAGAGAGAGAGCGACGGGGTCGAGCGAGAGAGAGAGAGAGAGAGACGGGGTCGAGCGAGAGCGAGAGAGAGAGAGAGAGACGGGGTCGAGAGAGAGAGAGAGACAGGGTGGAGCGAGAGAGAGACAAGGTCGAGAGAGAGAGAGAGAGATGGGGTCGAGCGAGAGAGAGAGACGGGGTCGAGTGAGAGAGAGAGAGCGAGAGGGGTCGAGCGAGAGAGAGGGAGAGAGACAGTGTCGAGCGAGAGAGAGAGAGGGACGGGGTCGAGCGAGAGAGAGAGAGACGCCGTCGAGTGAGAGAATGAGCGAGACGGGGTCGAGCGAGAGAGAGAGACGGGGTCGAGCGAGAGAGAGAGAGAGACGGTTCAAGCGACAGAGAGAGAGGCGGGGTCGAGCAAGAGCGAGAAAGAGAGATGGGGTCGAGAGAGAGAGAGAGAGATGGGGTTGAGCGAGAATGAGAGAGATAGAGACGGGTTCGAGCGAGAGAGAGAGAGATGGGGTCGAGCGAGACAGAGAGAGAGACAGTTTCGAGCGAGAGAGAGAAATGGTGTCGAGCGAGAGAGACAGTGAAGGAGGTTGAGAGAGAGAGAGAGAGACGGTGTCGAGCGAGAGTGAGAGAGAGAGACGGGGTCGAGTGGGAGAGAGAGAGAGAGACGGGGTCGAGCGAGGGAGTGAGCGAGATGGGGTGGAACGAGAAAGAGAGAGTGACGGGGACCAGCGAGAGAAAGAGAGAGACGGGGTCGAGCGATAGAGAGAGAGGAGGTTGAGCGAGAGAGAGAGCGAGACAGACGGGGTGGAGCGAGACAGGGAGAGAGACGGGGTCGAGCAAGAGAGAGAGAGAGACGGGGTCGAGCGAGAGAGAGAGAGAGACGGGGTCGAACGAGAGAGAAAGAGAGAGAGACGAGGTCGAGAGAGAGAGAGACGTGGTTGAGAGAGAGGGAGAGAGACAGGGTCGATCGAGAGAGAGACGGGTCGAGAAAGAGGGAGTCGGGGTCGAGCGAGAGAGAGAGAGAGAGACGGGGTCGAACGTGAGAGAGAGAGACGGGGTCGAGAGAGAGAGAGAGAGAGAGAGAGACGGGGTCGAGCGAGAGAGAGAAAGAGAGAGAGAGACGGGGTCGAGAGAGAGAGAGAGACAGGGTCAAGCGAGAGACAATGAGATAGACGGGGTTGAGCGAGAAAGAGAGAGACGGGGTCGAGCGAGAGAGAGAGAGCGAGACGGGTCGAGCGAGAGAGAGAGACGAGGTCAAGCGAGAGAGAGACGTTGTCGAGAGAGAGAGAAAGAGGGGGTCGAGCGATAGAGAGAGACGGGATCGAGAGAGATGGGGTTTAGCGCGAGAGAGAGAGCGAGACGAGTCGAGTGAGAGAGAGGGAGAAAGCCGGGGTCGAGCGAGAGAGAGAGACGGGGTCGAGCGAGAGAGAGAGAGAGACGGGTCAAGCGACAGAGAGAGAGACAGGGTCGAGCGAGAGCGAGAAATAGAGATGGGGTCGAGAGAGAGAGAGAGAGACGGTTTCGAGCGAGAGAGAGAGACGGTGTCGAGCGAGAGAGACAGTGAAGGAGGTTGAGCGAGAGAGAGAGAGAGAGAGAGACGGGGTCGAGCGAGAGAGAGAGCGAGAGACTGGGTCGAGCGAGGGACTGAGCGAGACGGGGTGGAGTGAGAAAGAGTGAGTGACGGGGACCAGCGAGAGAGAGAGAGAGACGGGGTCGAGCGAGAGAGAGAGAGAAGGAGGTTGAGCGAGAGAGAGAGAGAGAGAGACGGGGTCGAGCGAGAGAGGGAGAGAGATGGGGTCGAGCGAGAGAGAGAGAGAGACGGGGTCGAGTGAGAGAGAGAGAGAGAGAGACGGGGTCGAGCGAGAGAGAGAGAGAGATGTGGTCGAGCGAGAGAGAGAGCGAGAGAGAGACGGGGTTGAGAGAGAGAGAGAGAGGGAGAGAGACGGGGTCGAGCGAGAGAGATAGAGATGGGGTCGAGCGAGAGAGAGAGACGGGGTCCAGCGAGAGACAGAGAGAGAGATGGGGTTGAGCGAGAAAGAGAGAGACGGGGTCGAGCGAGAGAGAGAGAGCGAGACGGGTCGAGCGAGAGACAGGGAGAGAGATGATGTCGAGCGAGAGAGAGAGAGACGGGGTCGAGCGAAAGAAAGAGAGAGAGAGGGACAGGGTCGAGAGAGAGAGAAACGGGTTCGAGCGAGAGAGAGAGAGAGACGGTGTCGAGCGAGAGAGAGAGAGGGACAGGGTCGAGCGAGAGGGAGACAGACGGGATCGAGCGAGAGAGACAGAGAAGGAGGTTGAGCGAGCGAGCGAGAGAGAGAGATGGGTTCGAGCGAGAGAGAGAGACGGGTCCAGCGAGAGACAGAGAGAGAGATGGGGTTGAGCGAGAAAGAGAGAGACGGGGTCGAGCGAGAGAGAGAGAGCGAGACGGGTCGAGCGAGAGAGAGGGAGAGAGACGGGGTCGAGCGAGAGAGAGAGAGATGGGGTCGAGCGAGAGCGAGAGAGAGAGACGGGGTCGAGCGAGAGAGAGAGAGAGAGAGACGGGTCAAGCGACAGAGAGAGAGACGGGGTCGAGCGAGAGCGAGAAAGAGAGATGGGGTCGAGAGAGAGAGAGAGATGGGGTCGAGCGACAGAGAGAGAGATAGAGACGGGGTCGAACGAAAGAGACAGAGACGGGGTCGAGCCAGAGAGAGAGACGGTGTCGAGCGAGAGAGACAGTGTAGGAGGTTGAGCAAGAGAGAGAGAGAGAGAGAGACGGGGTCGAGCGAGAGAGAGAGCGAGAGACTGGGTCGAGCAAGGGAGTGAGCGAGACGGGGTGGAGCGAGAAAGAGAGAGTGACGGGGACCAGCGAGAGAAAAAGAGAGACGGGTTCGAGCGAGAGAGAGAGAGAAGGAGGTTGAGCGAGAGAGAGAGAGAGAGAGACGGGGTCGAGCGAGAGAGGGAGAGAGATGGGGTCGAGCGAGAGAGAGAGAGAGACGAGGTCGAGCGAGAGAGAGAGAGAGAGAGAGAGAGACGGGGTCGAGTGAGAGAGAGTGAGACGGGGTCGAATGAGAGGGAGAGAGACGGAGTTGAGTAGAGAGAGAGAGAGAGAGAGAGAGACGGGGCTGAGAGAGAGAGAGAGAGACAGGGATGAGCGAGAGAGAGAGACGGGTTCGAGAGAGAGAGAGGAGGTTGAGAGAGAGAGAGAGACGGGGTCGAGCGAGAGCGAGAGAGAGAGAGAGAGACGGGGTCGAGAGAGAGAGAGACAGGGTCGAGCAAGAGAGAGACGGGGTTGAGAGAGAGAGAGAGAGAGAGAGACGGGGTTTAGAGAGAGAGAGAGAGAGAGACGGGGTCGAGCGAGAGAGAGAGAGACGGGGTCGAGCGAGAGAGAATGACGGGTTCGAGCGAGAGAGAGAGAGAGACGGGGTCGAGCGAGAGAGAGTGACGGGGTCGAGCGAGCGAGAGAGAGAGGCGGGTTCGAGCAAGAGAGAGAGAGAGAGAGACGGTGTCGAGCGAGAGAGAGAGAGGGACAGGGTCGAGCGAGAGAGAGACAGATGGGATCGAGCGAGAGAGACAGAGAAGGAGGTTGAGCGAGAGAGAGAGAGAGACAGGGTCGAGCAAGAGAGAGAGAGAGACGGGGTCGAGCGAGAGAGAGAGACTGGGTCGAGCGAGAGAGAGAGAGAGAGACGGGGTCAAGCGAGAGAGAGAGACGGGGTCGAGCAAGACAGAGAGAGAGACGGGGTCGAGCGAGAGCGAGAGAGAGAGAGAGAGATGGGGTCGAGAGAGAGAGAAAGAGACAGGGACGAGCGACAGAGAGAGAGACGGGTTCGAGAGAGAGAGAGAGAAGGAGGTTGAGAGAGAGAGAGAAGGGGTCGAGCGAGAGTGAGAGAGAGAGAGAGAGGGGGTCGAGGGAGAGAGAGAGACAGGGTCGAGCGAGAGAGAGACGAGGTCGAGAGAGAGAGAGAGAGGGAGAGATGGGGTCGAGCGAGAGAGAGAGAGACGGGGTCGAGCGAGAGTGAGAGACGGGGTCGAGTGAGAGCGAGAGCGAGGCGGGGTCGAGCGAGAAAGAGAGAGACGGGGTCGAGCGAGAGAGAGAGAGCGAGACGGGTCTAGCGAGAGAGAGGGAGAGAGACGGGGTCGAGCAAGAGAGAGAGAGAGAGACGGGGTCGAGCGAGAGAGGGAGAGACGGGGTCGAGCGAGAGAGAGAGAGAGAGACTGGGTCGAGCGAGAGTGATAGAGAGAGACGGGGTCGATAGAGAGAGAGAGAGACGTCGGCAAGCGAGAGAGAGAGAGGGACGGGTTCGAGCGAGAGAGAGAGAGATGGTGTCGAGCGAGAGAGAGAGACGGGGTCTAGCGAGAGAGAGATAGAGAAGGAGTCGAGCGAGAGAGAGAGAGACGGGGTTGAACGAAAAAGAGACAGACGGGATCGAGCGAGGTAGAGAGAAAAGGAGGTTGAGAGAGAGAGAGAGAAACGGAGTCGGGCGAGAGAGAGAGAGTGACGGTGTCGAGCGAGAGAGAGACGGTGTTGAGCGAGAGAGAGAGACGTGATCGAACGAGATAGAGAGAGAGACGTGGTTGAACAAGTTAGAGAGAGACGGGGTCGAGCGAGAGAGAGAGACGGGGTCAAGCGAGAGAGAGAGAGAGAGAGAGAGACGGGTTCGAGCGAGCGAGAGAGAGAGAGAGACGGGGTCGAGTGAGAGAGAGAGAGAGAGACGGTGTCGAGCGAGAGAGAGAGATGGTGTCGAGCGAGAGAGAGAGACGGGGTCAAGCAAGAGAGAGACGTGGTCAAGAGAGAGAGAAAGAGGGGTTCGAACGATAGAGAGAAACGGGGTCGAGAGAGAGAGAGAGAGAGATGGGGTTGAGCGAGAGAGAGAGAGCGAGACGAGTCAAGCGAGAGAGAGGGAGAGAACTGGGGTCGAGCGAGAGAGAGAGAGACGGGGTCGAGCGAGAGTGAGAGAGAGACATGGGGTCGAGAGAGAGAGAGAGAGATGGGGTCGAGCGAGAGAGAGATAGAGACGGGGTCGAGCGAGAGACAGAGAGACGGGGTCGAGCGAGAGAGAGAGAGAGACGGTTTCGAGCGAGAGAGAGAGACGGTGTCGAGCAAGAGAGAGAGAGAGAGACGGTGTCGAGCGAGAGAGAGAGAGGGACAGGGTCGAGCGAGAGAGAGACAGACGGGATCGAACGAGAGAGACAGTGAAGGAGGTTGAGTGAGAGAGAGAGAGAGAGAGAGAGAGACGGGGTCAAGCGAGAGACAGAGAGACGGGGTCGAGTGAGTGAGAGACAGACGGGATCGAGCGAGAGAGACAGTGAAGGAGGTTGAGCGAGAGAGAGAGAGATGGTGTTGAGCGAGAGTGAGAGAGAGAGACGGGGTCGAGCGAGAGAGAGAGAGAGAGAGACGGGGTCAAGCGAGGGAGTGAGCGAGACGGGGTGGAGCGAGAGAGAGAGAGTGACGGGGACCAGCGAGAGAAAGAGAGAGACGGGGTCGAGCGAGAGAGAGAGAGAAGGAGGTTGAGCAAGAGAGAGAGAGAGAGACGGGGTCGAGCGAGAGAGGGAGAGAGACGGGGTCGAGCAAGAGAGAAAGAGAGATGGGGTCGAGCGAGAGAGAGAGAGAGAGACGGGGTCGAGCGAGAGAGAGAGAAAGAGAGAGAGACGCGGTCGAGAGAGAGAGAGACGTGCTCGAGAGAAAGGGAGAGAGCCAGGGTCAAGCGAGAGAGCGACGGGTCGAGAGAGAGAGTGAGAGAGACGGGGTCGAGAGATAGAGAGAGAGAGAGATGGGGTCGAGAGATAGAGAGAGAGACAGGGTCGAGTGAGAGAGAGAGACGGGGTCGAGCGAGAGAGATAGAGAGAGACGGGGAGAGAGAGAGAGACGGTGTCGAGCGAGAGAGAGAGACGGTGTCGAGCGAGAGAGAGAAACGGGGTCAAGTGAGAGAGAGACGTGGTCGAGAGAGAGAGAAAGACGGGGTCGAGCGACAGAGAGAGACAGGGTCAAGAGAGAACGAGAGATAGACGGGGTTGAGCGAGAGAGAGGGAGGGAAACGGGGTCGAGCGAGAGAGAGAGAGAGACGGGGTCGAGCGAGAGAGAGAGAGAGACGGGGTGGAGCGAGAGAGAGAGAGTGACAGGGTCGAGAGAGAGAGAGAGAGAGACGGGGTGGAGCGAGAGAGAGAGAGAGACGGGGTGGAGCGAGAGAGAGAGAGTGACAGAGTCGAGAGAGAGAGAGAGAGACGGGTTCAAGCGAGAGAGAGAGAGAGAGACGGTTTTGAGTGAGAGAGAGAGAGATGGGGTCGAGCGAGAGAGAGAGAGAGAAGGAGGTTGAGTGAGAGAGAGAGAGACGTTGTCGAGCGAGAGAGAGAGAGACGGGTTCGAGAGAGAGAGAAAGAGGGACGGATTCGAGCAAGAGAGAGAGAGAGGCACTGTCGAGCAAGAGAGAGAGAGGTACAGGGTCGAGTGAGAGAGAGACAGACGGGATCGAGCGAGAGAGACAGAGAAGGAGGTTGAGCGAGAGAGAAAGAGAGAGAGACGGGGTCGAGCGAGAGAGACGGGGTCGAGCGAGAGAGAGAGACGGGACAAGCGACAGAGAGCGAGACGGGGTCGAACGAGAGAGAGAGAGAGAGAGAGACGGAGTCGAGCGAGAGAGAGAGAGAGAGAGAGAGACGGGGTGGAGCGAGAGATAAAGAGAGAGAGACGCGGTCGAGAGAGAGAGAGACGTGGTCGAGAGAGAGGGAGAGAGACAGGGTCGAGCGAGAGAGAGACGGGTCGAGAGAGATAGAGAGAGAGACGGGGTCGAGCGAGAGAGAGAGTGAGACGGGGTCGAACGTGAGAGAGAGAGACGGGGTCGAGCGAGAGAGAGAGAGAGACGTGGTCGAGCGAGAGAGAGAGCGAGAGAGAGACGGGGTCGAGAGAGAGAGAGAGAGGGAGAGAGACGGGATCGAGCGACAGAGACAGAGAAGGAGGTTGAGCGAGAGAGAGAGAGAGACAGGGTCGAACGAGAGAGAGAGAGAGAGACGGGGTCGAGCGAAAGAGAGAGAGAGAGAGGGACAGGGTCGAGAGAGAGAGAAACGGGTTCGAGCGAGAGAGAGAGAGAGGCGGTGTCGAGCGAGAGAGAGTGAGGGACAGGGTCGAGTGAGAGGGAGACAGACGGGATCGAGCGAGAGAGACAGAGAAGGAGGTTGAGCGAGCGAGCAAGAGAGAGAGAGATGGGTTCGAGCGAGAGAGAGAGACGGGTCCAGCGAGAGACAGAGAGAGAGATGGGGTTGAGCGAGAAAGAGAGAGACGGGGTCGAGCGAGAGAGAGAGAGCGAGACGGGTCGAGCGAGAGAGAGGGAGAGAGACGGGGTCGAGCGAGAGAGAGAGAGACGGGGTCGAGCGAGAGCGAGAGAGAGAGACGGGGTCGAGCGAAAGAGAGATACGGTGTCCAGTGAGAAAGGGAGAGAGACGGGGTCGAGCGAAAGAGAGAGAGAGGGACAGGGTCGAGAGAGAGAGAAACGGGTTCGAGCGAGAGAGAGAGAGAGAGACGGTGTCGATCGAGAGAGAGAGAGGGACAGGGTCGAGCGAGAGAGAGACCGACGGGATCGAGCGAGAGAGACAGAGAAGGAGGTGAGCGAGCGAGCGAGAGAGTCGGGTTCGAGCAAGAGAGAGAGAGAGAGACGGTGTTGAGTGAGAGAGAGAGAGGGACAGTTTCGAGCGAGAGAGAGACAGACGGGATCGAGCGAGAGAGACAGAGAAGGAGGTTGAGCGAGCGAGAGAGAGAGAGACAGGGTCAAACGAGAGAGAGAGAGAGAGACGGGGTCGAGCGAGAGAGAGAGAGAGAGAGACGGGGTCGAGCGAGAGAGAGAGAGGGAGAGATGGGGTCGAGCGAGAGAGAGAGCGATGGGGCTGAGCGAGAGAGAGAGAGAGAAGGGGTCGAGCGAGAGAGAGAGTGAGACGGGGTCGAACGAGAAAGAGAGAGACGGGGTCGAGCGAGAGAGAGAGAAAGAGAGAGACGGGGTCGAGCGAGAGCATGAGAGAGAGAGAGAGAGACGGGGTCGAGAGAGAGAGAGAGAGAAGGAGGTTGAGAGAGAGAGAGAGAGACAGGGTCGAGCAAGAGCAAGAGAGAGAGAGAGACGGGGTGGAGCGAGAGAGAGAGAGTGACAGGGTCGAGAGAGAGAGAGAGAGAGACGGTTTCAAGCGAGAGAGAGAGAGAGACGGTTTTGAGTGAGAGAGAGAGAGATGGGGTCGAGCGAGAGAGAGAGAGAGAAGGAGGTTGAGTGAGAGAGAGAGAGAGACGGGGTCGAGCGAGAGAGAGAGTGAGACGGGGTCGAGCGAGAGAGAGAGAGACGTTGTCGAGCGAGAGAGAGAGAGACGGGTTCGAGAGAGAGAGAAAGAGGGACGGATTCGAGCAAGAGAGAGAGAGAGGCACTGTCGAGCGAGAGAGAGAGGGGGACAGGGTCGAGCGAGAGAGAGACAGACGGGATCGAGCGAGAGAGACAGAGAAGGAGGTTGAGCGAGAGAGAAAGAGAGAGAGACGGGGTCGAGCGAGAGAGACGGGGTCGAGCGAGAGAGAGAGACGGGACAAGCGACAGAGAGCGAGACGGGGTCGAACGAGAGAGAGAGAGCGAGAGAGAGAGAGAGAGAGAGACGGGGTGGAGCGAGAGATAAAGAGAGAGAGACGCGGTCGAGAGAGAGAGAGACGTGGTGGAGAGAGAGGGAGAGAGACAGGGTCGAGCGAGAGAGAGACGGGTCGAGAGAGATAGAGAGAGAGACGGGGTCGAAAGTGAGAGAGAGAGACGGGGTCGAGCGAGAGAGAGAGAGAGACGTGGTCGAGCGAGAGAGAGAGCGAGAGAGAGACGGGGTCGAGAGAGAAGAGAGGGAGAGAGACGGGATCGAGCGAGAGAGACAGAGAAGGAGGTTGAGCGAGAGAGAGAGAGAGACAGGGTCGAACGAGAGAGAGAGAGAGAGACGGGGTCGAGCGAAAGAGAGAGAGAGAGAGGGACAGGGTCGAGAGAGGGAGAAACGGTTTCAAGCGAGAGAGAGAGAGAGGCGGTGTCGAGCGAGAGAGAGAGAGGGACAGGGTCGAGTGAGAGGGAGACAGACGGGATCGAGCGAGAGAGACAGAGAAGGAGGTTGAGCGAGCGAGCGAGAGAGAGAGAGATGGGTTTGAGCGAGAGAGAGAGACGGGTTCAGCGAGAGGCAGAGAGAGAGATGGGGTTGAGCGAGAAAGAGAGAGACGGGGTCGAGCGAGAGAGAGAGAGCGAGACAGGTCGAGCGAGAGAGAGGGAGAGAGACGGGGTCGAGCGAGAGAGAGAGAGACGGGGTTGAGCGAGAGCGAGAGAGAGAGACGGGGTCGAGCGAAAGAGAGATACGGTGTCCAGTGAGAGAGGGAGAGAGACGGGGTCGAGCGAAAGAGAGAGAGAGGGACAGGGTCGAGAGAGAAAGAAACGGGTTCGAGCGAGAGAGAGAGAGAGAGACGGTGTCGATCGAGAGAGAGAGAGGGACAGGGTCGAGCGAGAGAGAGACCGACGGGATCGAGCGAGAGAGACAGAGAAGGAGGTTGAGCGAGCGAGAGAGAGAGACGGGTTCGAGCAAGAGAGAGAGAGACAGACGGGATCGAGCGAGAGAGACAGAGAAGGAGGTTGAGCGAGCGAGAGAGAGAGAGACAGGGTCGAACGAGAGAGAGAGAGAGAGACGGGGTCGAGCAAGAGAGAGAGAGAGAGAGAGACGGGGTCGAGCGAGAGAGAGAGCGACGGGGCCGAGCGAGAGAGAGAGAGAGAATGGGTCGAGCGAGACAGAGAGTGAGACGGGGTCGAACGAGAAAGAGAGAGACGGGGTCGAGCGAGAGAGAGAGAGAAAGAGAGAGACGGGGTCGAGCGAGAGCATGAGAGAGAGAGAGAGAGACGGGGTCGAGAGAGAGAGAGAGAGAAGGAGGTTGAGAGAGAGAGAGAGAGACAGGGTCGAGCAAGAGCGAGAGAGAGAGAGAGACGGGGTCAAGAGAGAGAGAGAGACAGGGTCGAGTGAGAGAGAGACGGGGTCGAGAGAGAGAGAGAGAGAGAGACGGGGTCGAGCGAGAGAGAGAGAGAGAGACGGGGTCGAGCGATAGAGAGAGACGGGGTCGAGCGAGAGAGAGTGAGAGAAGGGGTCGAGCGAGAGAGGGAGTGAGACTGGGTCGAACGAGAGAGAGAGAGACGGGGTCGAGCGAGAGAGAGAGAGAGAGAGAGAGAGATGGGGTCGAGAGAGAGAGAGGGAGACAGGGACGAGCGAGAGAGAGAGATGGGTTCGAGAGAGAGAGAAAGAGAGAAGGAGGTTGAGAGAGAGAGAGAGAGAGAGACGGAATCGAGCGGGAGCGAGAGAGAGAGAGAGAGACGGGGTCGAGAGAGAGAGAGACAGGGTCGAGCAAGAGAGAGACGGGGTCGAGAGAGAGAGAGAGAGAAGGAGGTTGAGCGAGAGAGAGAGAGAGTGAGACGGGGTCGAGCGAGAGAGGGAGAGAGACGGGGTCGAGCAAGAGAGAGAGAGAGACGGGGTCGAACAAGAGAGAGAGAGAGAGACGGGGTCGAGCGAGAGAGAGAGAGAGAGACGGGGTCGAGCGAGAGAGAGAGAGAGAGAGAGAGAGAGACGGGGTCGAGCAAGAGAGAGAGAGAGACGGGGTTGAGAGAGAGAGAGAGAGACAGGGTGGAGCGAGAGAGAGACGGGGTCGAGAGAGAGAGAGAGAGAGAGAGACGGGGTCGAGCGAGAGAGAGAGACATGGGGTCGAGCGAGAGAGAGAGACGGGGTCCAGCGAGAGACAGAGAGATAGATGGGGTTGAGCGAGAAAGAGAGAGACGGGGTCAGGCGAGAGAGAGAGAGAGCGAGACGGGTCAAGCGAGAGAGAGGGAGTGAGACGGGGTCGAGCGAGAGAGAGAGAGACAGGGTCGAGCGAGAGTGAGAGAGAGAGACGGGGTCGAGCGAAAGAGAGATACGGTGTCGAGCGAGAGAGGGAGAGAGACGGGGTCGAGCGAAAGAGAGAGAGAGAGAGGGACAGGGTCGTGTGAGAGAGAGAGAGAGACGGGTTCGAGCGAGAGAGAGAGAGAGAGACGGTGTCGAGCGAGAGAGAGAGAGGGACAGGGTCGAGCGAGAGAGAGACAGACGGGATCGAGTGAGAGAGATAGAGAAGGAGGTTGAGCGAGCGAGAGAGAGAGACGGGTTCGAGCAAGAGAGAGAGAGAGAGACGGTGTCGAGCGAGAGAGAGAGAGGTAAAGGGTCGAGCGAGAGAGAGACAGACGGGATCGAGCGAGAGAGACAGAGAAGGAGGGTGAGTGAGAGAGAGAGAGAGACAGGGTCGAGCGAGAGAGAGAGAGAGACGGGGTCGAGCGAGAGAGAGAGTGAGACGGGGTCGAACGAGAAAGAGAGAGACGGGGACGAGCGAGAGAGAGAGAGAAAGAGAGAGACGGGGTCGAGAGAGAGAGAGAGAC
>NW_027598757.1:0-37159 GCF_964194155.1 Cetorhinus maximus
GTGATGTGTGTGAGTGGACAGTACTGTCCGAGACAGATAGTGATGTGTGTGAGTGGACGGTACTGTCCCGAGACAGATAGTGATGTGTTTGAGTGGACGGTACTGTCCCGAGACAGATAGTGATGTGTGTGAGTGGACGGTACTGTCCCGAGACAGATAGTGATGTGTTTGAGTGGACAGTACTGTCCCGAGACAGATAGTGATGTGTTTGAGTGGACAGTACTGTCCCGAGACAGATAGTGATGTGTGTGAGTGGACGGTACTGTCCCGAGACAGATAGTGATGTGTTGAGTGGACGGTACTGTCCCAAGACAGATAGTGATGTGTGTGAGTGGACAGTACTGTCGCGAGACAGATAGTGATGTGTGTGAGTGGACGGTACTGTCCCGAGACAGATCGTGATGTGTTTGAGTGGACGGTACTGTCCCGAGACAGATAGTGATGTGTTTGAGTGGACAGTACTGTCCCGAGACAGATAGTGATGTGTGTGAGTGGACGGTACTGTCCCGAGACAGATAGTGATGTGTTTGAGTGGACAGGTACTGTCCCGAGACAGATAGTGATGTGTTTGAGTGGACGGTACTGTCCCGAGACAGATAGTGATGTGTGTGAGTGGACGGTACTGTCCCGAGACAGATAGTGATGTGTTTTGAGTGGACGGTACTGTCCCGAGACAGATAGTGATGTGTGTGAGTGGACGGTACTGTCCCGAGACAGATAGTGATGTGTGTGAGTGGACGGTACTGTCCCGAGACAGATAGTGATGTGTGTGAGTGGACGGTACTGTCCCGAGACAGATAGTGATGTGTTTGAGTGGACAGTACTGTCCCGAGACAGATAGTGATGTGTGTGAGTGGACAGTACTGTCCCGAGACAGATAGTGATGTGTGTGAGTGGACGGTACTGTCCCGAGACAGATAGTGATGTGTGTGAGTGGACGGTACTGTCCCGAGACGGATAGTGATGTGTGTGAGTGGACGGTACTGTCCCGAGACGGATAGTGATGTGTGTGAGTGGACGGTACTGTCCCGAGACAGATAGTGATGTGTTTGAGTGGACGGTACTGTCCCGAGACAGATAGTGATGTGTGTGAGTGGACGGTACTGTCCCGAGACAGATAGTGATGTGTTTGAGTGGACGGTACTGTCCCGAGACAGATAGTGATGTGTTTGAGTGGACGGTACTGTCCCGAGACAGATAGTGATGTGTTTGAGTGGACGGTACTGTCCCGAGACAGATAGTGATGTGTTTGAGTGGACGGTACTGTCCCGAGACAGATAGTGATGTGTGTGAGTGGACGGTACTGTCCCGAGACAGATAGTGATGTGTGTGAGTGGACGGTACTGTCCCGAGACAGATAGTGATGTGTGTGAGTGGACGGTACTGTCCCGAGACAGATAGTGATGTGTGTGAGTGGACGGTACTGTCCCGAGACAGATAGTGATGTGTGTGAGTGGACGGTACTGTCCCGAGACAGATAGTGATGTGTGTGAGTGGACGGTACTGTCCCGAGACAGATAGTGATGTGTGTGAGTGGACGGTACTGTCCCGAGACAGATAGTGATGTGTGTGAGTGGACGGTACTGTCCCGAGACAGATAGTGATGTGTTTGAGTGGACGGTACTGTCCCGAGACAGATAGTGATGTGTGTGAGTGGACGGTACTGTCCCGAGACAGATAGTGATGTGTGTGAGTGGACGGTACTGTCCCGAGACAGATAGTGATGTGTTTGAGTGGACGGTACTGTCCCGAGACAGATAGTGATGTGTGTGAGTGGACGGTACTGTCCCGAGACAGATAGTGATGTGTGTGAGTGGACGGTACTGTCCCGAGACAGATAGTGATGTGTTTGAGTGGACGGTACTGTCCCGAGACAGATAGTGATGTGTGTGAGTGGACGGTACTGTCCCGAGACAGATAGTGATGTGTGTGAGTGGACGGTACTGTCCCGAGACAGATAGTGATGTGTTTGAGTGGACGGTACTGTCCCGAGACAGATAGTGATGTGTTTGAGTGGACGGTACTGTCCCGAGACAGATAGTGATGTGTTTGAGTGGACGGTACTGTCCCGAGACAGATAGTGATGTGTGTGAGTGGACGGTACTGTCCCGAGACAGATAGTGATGTGTGTGAGTGGACGGTATACTGTCCCGAGACAGATAGTGATGTGTGTGAGTGGACGGTACTGTCCCGAGACAGATAGTGATGTGTTTGAGTGGACGGTACTGTCCCGAGACAGATAGTGATGTGTGTGAGTGGACGGTACTGTCCCGAGACAGATAGTGATGTGTTTGAGTGGACGGTACTGTCCCGAGACAGATAGTGATGTGTTTGAGTGGACAGTACTGTCCCGAGACAGATAGTGATGTGTGTGAGTGGACAGTACTGTCCCGAGACAGATAGTGATGTGTTTGAGTGGACGGTACTGTCCCGAGACAGATAGTGATGTGTTTGAGTGGACGGCACTGTCCCGAGACAGATAGTGATGTGTGTGAGTGGACAGTACTGTACCGAGACAGATAGTGATGTGTTTGAGTGGACGGTACTGTCCCGAGACAGATAGTGATGTGTTTGAGTGGACGGTACTGTCCCGAGACAGATAGTGCTGTGTTTGAGTGGACGGTACTCTCCCGAGACAGATAGTGATGTGTTCGAATCTCCAACTCCAGAGACTTCAGCAAATAATCCTGGCTGACACACCTGGTGTGATCACTGAGGGATAGAAATAGTAACTCCCTGCGACAGTGTGGCGCTCCCTCAGCACTGACCCTCCGACAGTGCGCTGCTCCCTCAGCACTGACCCTCCCACAGTGCGGCGCTCCCTCAGCACTGACCCTTCGACAGTGTGGCGCTCCCTCAGCACTGACCCTCCGACAGTGCGGCGCTCCCTCAGCACTGACCCTCCGACGGTGCGGCGCTCCCTCAGCGCTGACCCTCCGACAGTGCCGCGCTCTCTCAGCACTGACCCTCCGACAGTGCGGCGCTCCCTCAGCGTTGACGCTCCCTCAGCGTTGATGCTCCGACAGTGCGGCACTCCCTCAGTATTGACCCTCCGACAGTGCGGCGCTCCCACAGCGTTGACCCTCCGACAGTGCGGCGCTCCCTCAGCGCTGACCCTCCGACAGTGCGGCGCTCCCTCAGCGCTGACCCTCCGACAGTGCGGCGCTCCCTCTGCACTGACCCTCCAACAGTGCGGCGCTCCCTCAGCGCTGACCCCTCCGACAGTGCGGCGCTCCCTCTGCACTGACCCTCCGACAGTGCGGCGCTCCCTCAGCGCTGATCCTCCGACAGTGCGGCGCTCCCTCAGCGCTGACCCTCCGACAGTGTGGCACTCCCTCAGCGCTGACCCTCCGACAGTGCGGTGCTCCCTCAGCAGACCCTCCGACAGTGCAGCGTTCCCTCAGCACTGACCCTCCGACAGTGCGGCGCTCCCTCAGCACTGACCCTCCGACAGCGCGGCGCTCCCTCAGCACTGACCCTCCGACAGCGCGGCGCTCCCTCAGCACTGACCCTCCGACAGCACGGCGCTCCCTCAGCACTGACCCTCCGACAGCGCGGCGCTCCCTCAGCACTGACCCTCCGACAGCGCGGCACTCCGTCAGCACTGACCCTCCGACAGCGCGGCGCTCCCTCAGCGCTGACCCTCCGACAGTGCGGCGCTCCCTCAGCGCTGACCCTCCGACAGTGCGGCGCTGCTAGTGTGACGTGCAGGTTGGGGGAAGAGAGGAGTTGGGTTGGGGGGTGGTTAGAGGGGGGCGGGGTCTCCGTGTATCTCTGCTTCTGGGCCTGGCTGTAATCCACACGGAAGGGGATCTCACTATATCCATAGCTCCTCTTTCTCCCAGTGTGAGAAACTCGCTGAGGAATATGAAGACGAATTCATCGAGTTTTTCTCCCGCGATTCCGGCAATGTGAAAGACCTACTGTGCAGCAAGAGAACAGGTAAATACTTAACGACCGTGGGCTGTCCTGGGGGGCATAGCCCCTGTGGAACCAGGGGAATGGGCTGGTATTCTGTGGAGAGTCCAGAACTAGGGAGTTCTAGGTGTGGAGTGTGAGCGGGGAACAGTCCCAGGTTAAGGGCTCGGCCATTTCAGCCTGAGACGGGGTGAAATTTCTTCACTGAAGAGGGTCGGTGAATCTTTGGAATTCCGTACCCCGGTGCATGCTCCGTTGACGAGTATATCCGGGACTGTGGCAGCGATAGGTTATCGGGCACTGAGGGGTCATGGAGTCGAGGTGCAAGATCAGCCGTGATCTTATTGGATGGGGGAGCAGGCTCAGGGGAGGGGGTCGGGAGGATTGGGGGCGGGGGGTGCGGGGGGAGCAGGCTCGGGGGAGGGGGTGGGGAGGATTGGCAGGGGCGGAGCAGGTTCGGGGGAGGGGGTGTGGTGGGGGAGCCGAACTCTCACTCCCTGTTTCCAACGTACCCCAAATCCTGCCGGAGATCAGGGCCAGCCTCCCGGGCAACGCCATAAGCTGCCTGCGACGCCTCCCCCAGTCGCACAGCCCACTCAAACCAGGCAGACGCCCGTCGAGCGGAGGGAGGAGGTGACAGGGGGTCTCGGTTCTCAGGGGGTGGGAGTTGTGGAGATCTCCGCCCAGCGGTGCAGGCGGCAGTGACGAGTGACCCCATTGCCCGAGTGTGTCTCTCTCTCTCTCTCTCTCGTTCGCAGACTTGTGTGACCACGCTCTCCACGCGCGTCACGACGAGCTCTGAAGGCTGCGGGGCTCCCTGGTTCCGGTCCCGGCCCCAGCGGGAGAAGGCGCGAGCGATTCCACGACCCCCCCACCAACACACCACCCCCACCCCGCGATGGACCGGGCAGCGGAGGGAGACTGGACCGGGGGCAGGCAGTCCAATTGAAGCCCATCATCTCTACATCAGTGACCGCGCTTCCAGGAGAACTGTGCACTCTCGGTAAGGGGGTCCGTGTTAGAATCCCACTGAGATTCTGCTCGCTGCAGTCCGGGGCTCAAACAGAGAAGGACATTTCCCCGCTTCGAGACTTAACTCACGGAAACAGGAGACCTCGACTCCACTCAGGAAAAATCGCTTCAGAAAATATATTTTTGGTGCTAATTCTCCGCGCCTTCACCTCCCCCTCTCTCTCTCCCTCTCCCTCTCTCTCTCTCTCGGGAATCCTGCTGGTCTTACTGGTCTGTCTCATCACCAAATAAATTTGTTTGAAGGACCAATAAGCCTTGGATGTGAGTGTCATCTGTCCGGTGCCTCTCAGCACAACTGGGGCATCCCAGGTCCCACGGTCACTGAAGGAGGTTTTGAAATGTAGTCGCTGTTGTAATGAAGGAAATGCAGCAGCCACAACCCGCACACAAAACACACAGCAATGTGACATTCCTCCAGGGATAGATATTGGACATTGGGGTGATTTTCCCACCACCGCCACCACTCAAGATAGTGGCCGTGGGATCTTTTATGATCCACTTGAGGGGGCCAATGGTGCCCATGGCAATGTCGTGCTCCCTCAGCGCTGACCCTCCGACAACGCGGCGCTCCCTCAGCGCTGACCCTCCGACAGCGCGGCGCTCCCTCAGCGCTGACCCTCCGACAGCGCGGCGCTCCCTCGGCACTGACCCTCCGATAGTGCGGCGCTCCCTCAGCGCTGACCCTCCGACAGCGCGGCACTCCCTCAGCGCTGACCCTCCGACAGTGCGGCGCTCCCTCAGCGCTGATCCTCCGACAGTGCGGCGCTCCCTCAGCGCTGACCCTCCGACGATGCGGCGCTCCCTCAGCACTGATCCTCCAACAGTGCGGCGCTCCCTCAGCGCCGACCCTCCGATAGTGCGGCGCTCCCTCAGCGCTGACCCTCCGATAGTGCGGCAGTCCCTCAGCGCCGACCCTCCAACAGTGCGGCGCTCCCTCGGCACTGACCCTCCGATAGTGCGGCGCTCCCTCAGCGCTGACCCTCCGACAGCGCGGCACTCCCTCAGCGCTGACCCTCCGACAGTGCGGCGCTCCCTCAGCGCTGACCCTCCCGACAGTGCGGCGCTCCCTCAGCACTGACCCTCCGACAGTGCGGTGCTCCCTCAGCACTGCCCCTCCGACAGCGCGGTGCTCCCTCAGTACTGACCCTCCGACAGTGCGGCGCTCCCTCAGCGCTGACCCTCCGACAGTGCGGCGCTCCCTCAGCGCTGACCCTCCGACAGTGCGGCGCTCCCTCAGCGCTGACCCTCCGACAGTGCGGCTCTCCCTCAGCGCTGACCCTCCGACAGTGCGGCACTGTCTGTATTGCGGTGACGTATCGGTCTCGGTTTTGCCACGTTTCTGGCGCGGGTCTCGAACCCACAATCTCCTGATTCAGGGGCAAGCGTGCTAACCGCTGAGCCATGGCTGAGTTTGTGGCGTGACTTCAGCACGGAGAGAGAACTCGGTGAGAATGATAATGTGATGTGTTGTCGATCGCGTGAACCATTCTCTGATGCTGATGCTGTGTTCCCCACCGCGTGAAAATCTATTTCACCCGCACCACCAGATTCCTGGACTCTCACACAGGTTCCGGAAGCTGTGCCGCTGTGTTCAGCCAGGGGTGAGTGTAGCTGAAATCTCGCAGGAAGCAGTTTAAATGCAGTCCCATTTCTAAAGTCAGATATTCTGGCCTCATTAAAAATTCAGCGAGACAGGAACTGAACATCAACGGCGAAATAGCGAAAGGCGACAGAAGAGAAACGTTTTTTCTAAACACAGCGAGTTGTTGTGATCTGGAAGGCGCTGCCTGAAAGGGCGGTGGAAGCAGATTCAATAGGAACTTTCAAAAGGGGGGGTAATTGGATAAATATAGCCCTGGTGAAAAATTTGGAGGGACATTGGGGTGGGTGAAAGAGCAGGGGGGAGGAGAGTGGGGAATGAATGGGATAGACCTTTAAAAGAGCCAGCACAGGCACGATGGGCCAAATGGCCTCCATCCCAACAGTGAGCACAGCCACAAGAGGGGCTGGCGAACTCAAAGCAAGAGCTCCACCACAGTCCGGAGGATGCAATTACAGCGTGACATGTTTACATTACAGGTTTTGACAAAGTCGTTTATAATAGCTTTTTTTTTTAAAAAGGGGATAAAAAGGTAGGTCAAACAGATGTTGGTAGGCAGGATGTTTTGTTTAATATTAGACATTAAGAACATGAATATAAAACGTACAGTGTGCTTAAACAATACATGCCTCGGTCCCACCTCGCTCCCTGACACAGCTGCAGGTCAGAGTGAGCCAGTTGTTGTTCAGGACTCCCATGCTGTTACTGTAATACTTGCTTCACAGGCCTGACAGAGAGATTTCTTACTTAAGTCAGTTTGCACACATTAGATGCCTCGCCAAAGTGGACTCCCTCTACACCGTCCCCATCAAACACTCCCAGGACAGGTACAGCACGGGGTTAGATACAGAGTAAAGCTCCCTCTACACCGTCCCCATCAAATACTCCCAGGACAGGTACAGCACGGGGTTAGATACAGAGTAAAGCTCCCTCTACACTGTCCCCATCAAACACTCCCAGGACAGGTACAGCACGGGGTTAGATACAGAGTAAAGCTCCCTCTACACCATCCCCATCAAACACTCCCAGGACAGGTACAGCACGGGGTTAGATACAGAGTAAAGCTCACTCTACACTGTCCCCATCAAACACTCCCAGGACAGGTACAGCACGGGGTTAGATACAGAGTAAAGCTCCCTCTACACTGTCCCCATCAAACACTCCCCAGGACAGGTACAGCACGGGGTTAGATACAGAGTAAAGCTCCCGCTACACTGTCCCCCATCAAACACTCCCAGGACAGGTACAGCACGGGGTTAGATACAGAGTAAAGCTCCCTCTACACCGTCCCCATCAAACACTCCCAGGACAGGTACAGCACGGGGTTAGATACAGAGTAAATCTCCCTCTACACCGTCCCCATCAAACACTCCCAGAGTGAGCAAGGACCCAAAGGGTAACAAACGGACTGGTCTTTCCTTAAAACCATGATTATGTGATTTGAGAATAGGGGAAGAGAATGCAGAGCAATGATAATTTTATATAAATAACTGTGGGCGCAGGACGAGAGCCAACAGTGTGAAACACAAAGAGCATCAGCAGGGATTCACCCTAACCCTTCTAGATAGACCAAATTAAACAGGGAATCGGAAAGGAGTTGGGGGTCAGGTTCCGCCACCCTAGAGGCGAGGTTATGGGATGGGCACGTGTCTCCCTCTGCCCAGCTGGTGTTCCTTCACCTCCACCAGTCTGTCAGCGCGAGACCCTGGGCTCGGCGGGGCTGCCACTGAAGGGAGAGGTTAAGGCAGAGGACGGGGTGTGGAGGGGAGGGATGGGGTGGGGTTGGGAGGGAAGGAAGAACGGCTGGAGGGGGACACTCTGCTCGCTGCTAGGTTTCTGTGTGTGCGCGCGCGCTTGCTCAGGCCTCGCTCTCTCCAGCTGTGGCGTTCTGTATCTCCTCCTCTAGGATCGGCACAATCAGGTTATCCTTCGACATCAGGTTGTACTTGATGACAAACTTGGTGAAACGATGGCAGAGGAAGGTTTCGTTCTGTGAAAGAACGGCGCAGCATTAGCTCAGCGGCCCTATGTTCACCCCACCCTGCACCCTGCACCCTGCACCCCCCCTCCCCCTCCACCCCACCTTTGGGCTATAGCTCCAGAAGAAACCCTACACTCCCACGCCCCCATTCCTGACGGTGCACAAGGCACCCAATCCTTCAAGGACAATTCCAGAGAGAATCAGCAGAGGTGACGTGGAGCAGGACAAGTTGCTGGAAGAGGGAGGAGAAAATGGCTCCCAGCTGCAGCTCACCGCAGCCGACGGCACCGCTCGGAGCTCAATGGAGCCGGCAGGAGAGCCGGGGTCAAGCGGACGAGTTATCCCATCCTCCACATGCACTCACACATACACACACATACACACCAGACACGCTGACCCCCCCCATACCGCCAACAGTCCCCTCGCTTGTTTATAAATTTCACTGGCTAGCAAGTCGGGAACAACGAGGCGGAGGAACCGAAGAGGGGTCGGCCATGGACCTTGGACTCACCTCGTAGTCGTCGAAGATCTGCCGATGGTGGAAGTACGCGTGTGAGAAGATCCGGTAGATCCTGCGGCAGACAGAGCCCAGCTTGGCCACGGACGATTCCTTAATGCTCACCCTATCCGGGGTGATGAGAGAATCGTAAACAGAGGGCACACAAAGCCACAGGAGAGGAGAGTGGACAGGGAGTATTACACACAAACACAGCTGTTAGGCAGTACAGGACTTGAATACTACTGAAAGGAGAGACATGCTAGTGAAGCTGGTCATCCTCCACTCATCAGGACAAACACAAGGCGGCCAAATTTCAGACTATCACAACAATTTATACTGCAGGAGAAAAGGAGACGGATTGGCTGGCAGGTCAACCCTGATTGGCCAAGGCGTTGCCATGGAGAAAGCCACAGGGAGCAACAGGCTCCCCACGCTCCCGGGTAATTCGATAGAGGCGCGTATTTCTTTGGTTTACAGAGCGTGGATCCTCGCTCGAGTGCATGTCGCTTCTAGCGAATTTAAATGAGACTCATCACGAGCACAACTGATGGCTGTATCTTAAATTGGTGCACTCAGAATTGTTCAAAAAGTGCTGTCCAATTGCAATGCCCAGTCACAGCCAATACACTGCTACTTCTAATCTCAGCGATCATGCTTCACATAGCCAGATATCTCCAGGGTTTCTCTTTAATGCTATCATGGGGTGTGGGGGGGGTCGCTGGGCTGGGTCCAGCATTTATTGCCCATCCCTAATTGCCCCTTGAGAAGGTGGGGGGTGAGCCGCCTTCTTGAACCGCTGCAGCCCCCGTGTGGTGTACCCACGGCGCTGTTAGGGAGGGAGTTCCAGGATTTTGGACAGTGAAGGAACGGCCAATATATTCCCAAGTCGGGATGGTGAGTGGCTCGGGAGGGGAACTTGCAGGTGGTGGTGTTCCCCATGTGTCTGCTGCCCTTGTCCTTCTAGATGGTAGAGGTCGTGGGTTTGGGCGGCGCTGTCGAAGGAGCCTTGGCGGGGCACAAGTTTCAGACCCTCACCACCGCGCTACTGCCCCTCCAGGTGCAAGCGAGGGCTCAGTTTCTCCCTCACAGGGGGTATAACCTCGCCCACAAACCGAAGCTACCCCAACAGGGTCACACAGCCTCCTTTGCCACCTTACCTGCTGGGGAAGTATTTGTTGCTGTTGAGCAGACAGGCAGCGCCGTCTAGCGTGTGTCTGGTGTAGTCGATGGCAGGACACTGAGAATGGGGAACAGAGAGAGAGAGAGAGAGAGAGCACAATCAGGCACGCTCGGGACAAGTTCACAACTAGGCTGCGCACAGGCAGATCCCACAAACATCGAGAAGACGGACAACTGGTTAACCTGGATGTCACTTCAGGTGGCACTGGAACGCGGACGCGCAGCACACCGGGGAGGACACCTCACCGTCCGGACCGGGATCCTCAACATCCACCTCAATCGGGGAGACGGGGACCTCGGTTCACTAGACTGCTTCCCGGGATGAGGGGGGGTTGTCCCACGGCGGGGGGAGAGATCGAGCGGAACGGGCCGATGTTCTCTGGGGTTTGGAAGAACGAGAGGCGATTTCAGCGAAACGAGAGGGTTCGCTGAGAGGGCCGATGCTGAGAGGCTGTTTCTACCCCTCCCACCCTCCCCCATATACCAGCCAGAGAGTCTAGAACTGGGGGTGGAGAGGGGGGGAGGGGGGGTCAGAGTCTCTGGTTAAGGGCTCAGCCATTTCAGACTGAGACGGGGAGAAATGTCTTCACTCGGAGGGTTGGTGAATCTTTGGAATTCTCCACCCCGGTGGATGCCCTGTTGACGAGTATATCCGGTTCTGTGAGAGCGATAGGTTTTCGGAGCACTAAGGGAATCGAGGGATAGGGCGGAGAAAGTGGAGTCGAGGTAGGAGGTCAGCCGTGATCTTACTGGGGAGGGAGCGGGCTGGAAAGGGCTGAATGGACTATTCCTGTTTCTATGTTCCATTGGTAGAAGTCAGGGAGGAGAAGACAGGTGTTAACTTCAGAGAAGAACAGGCCTCGCTGATTGGCCTCAGGGTCAGAGCGAATATCCTCACCTCTTTCGGGGTTTTGTGCGCTGCACACAGAAATATCCACTGCTCAGTAGCTGTCATCTGGGTACATGTGTCGGAGTGACACTCGCCCTGCGGAGACCGGAGATTAGTAGGTAAGACAATGCCTGCCTCTTATAATGCAGCCCTAATTACCCAGGGTTAAATATATTTTTTAAATCACACAGTCTCTTTCTCTAAACAACAGACCTAGTTCCTCTCCCTGGGCTTACACAGAATTGTCCAGCACAAAAACAGGCCACTCGGCCCATCTCCTTCGTGCCAGTGTTTCTGCTCCACACGAGCCACCTCCTTACTTCATCTCCCCCATCACCATATCCTTCTATTTCTTTCTCCCTCGTGTGTTTATCCAGCTTCCCCCCCACTTCAATACATCGACGCTATTCGTCTCGACCACTCCCTGTGGGAGCGAGTCCCACGTTCTCCCTGCTCCCCGTGGGAGCGAGTCCCACATTCACCCCAACTCCCCGTGGGAGCGAGTCCCATGTTCTCCCTGCTCCCCGTGGGAGCGAGTCCCACATTGTCCCCAACTCCCCGTGGGAGCGAGTCCCACATTCTCCCCCACTCCCCGTGGGAGCGAATCCCACATTTTCCCCACTCCCCGTGGGAGCAAGTCCCACGTTCTCCCCGCTCCCCGTGGGAGTGAGTCCCACATTCTCCCCGCTCCCTGTGGGAGTGAGTCCCATATTCTCCCCGCTCCCCGTGGGAGTGAGTCCCACATTCTCCCCGCTCCCCGTGGGAGTGAGTCCCAGATTTTCCCCGCTCCCCGTGGGAGCGAGTCCCAGATTTTCCCCACTCTCTGGGTAAAGAAGTTTCTCCTGAATTCCCCCGATTGTATTTTTTAGTGGCTGCCTTATATTGATTTCCCCTGAGTTCCAGTCTCTCTCCCCACCACCCCTCGCAAGTGGAAACATCATCTCTATGCCCACCCTATCGAAAACCCTTCGTAATTTTAAAGATCTCTATCAGCTCACCCCCTCAGCCTTCTCTTATCCAGAGAAAACCCACACACACAGACACAGACAGACACACACACACAGACAGACACACACAGACACACACACAGACACACACACAGACACACACACAGACACACACACAGACACACACACACACATGGTCACACACACACAGTCACACACACACAGACAGACAGAATTAAAAAGCACTCATCCTCTATTGAAGAGTTCAACTCCTCGAGATGTGCATTTGCAAAGAGGAGGTTTACTCACCTGTAGTTTGACAGCCAAGTCGTTGAGCTCAAGACAGAACTGCCTGAAATAAAATTCAGAAAACTGGGAGTTATCAGCTTAACGGCAATTGCCCAGGGCAGGGCAGAATGTGAAGTATCAGTTACCCATTAAAGCTGTGCCCTCCAGTGGGTCAGGCGAATTTCACAGGCCCAGAAGGGTTAGATGATGTATCAGCACACCCATGATGCAGATGGTAAAATCCCACCAGCTCCCCACTGTACTCTAATGGCTCCTGTAACCTCCCCCAGCCCCTACAACCCTCCCTATCTCTGTAACCTCCTCCAGCCCCTACAACCATCCCTATCTCTGTAACATCGTCCAGCCCCTACAGCCCTCCCTATCTCTGTAACCCCCTCCAGCCCCTACTACCCTCCCTATCTCTGTAACCTCCCCCAGCCCCTACACCCTCCCTATCTCTGTAACCTCCTCCAGCCCCTACAACCCTCCCTATCTCTGTAACCTCCTCCAGCCCCTACAACCCTCCCTATCTCTGTAATCTCCTCCAGCCCCATAACCCTCCCTATCTCTGTAAGCTCCTCCAGCCCCTACAACCCTCCCTATCTCTGTAACCCCCTCCAGCCCCTACAACCCTCCCTATCTCTGTAACCCCCTCCAGCACTTACAGACTCTGTGGCTTGTTCCCCCCAGTGATAATGCAGCGCTCTCTCTCTCTCTCCCTCTCAGCCAGAGGTGCCCAGAGGAGTAACACACGTCCTACCTGAGGTGTTCATATTTCCACACCCCCTCATCCTGACCTTCCGGAGGCTCCAGAATCTTCTCAATGTCTGAGGCATCGTCTCGAATACTTTGCTGGATGTACTGTCGAGGAATGGAAGGAGGAGGGGGAAGAGTTAGATGTAAGATAGGGGGTGATTTCAGGTCTGGCGCAGTCACAGTAATCAACCAGGAGGAGGTGTGAAAGGAAAAGGTCTCCTCACTCCGTTCCCACACCAATAAAACAGGGAGTAGGCTGAATTCCTCAAGGAAGCAGCCCTATATCTCAGTGAGAGTTCAACTGCACCACTCCTGACAATAAAAGCAGTCAGTTCCCACTCCTGCCAAGACACACAGACCAAGTTCAAATCCTTCCTGCTCTCCCTGCTCACGGACAAGAAAAATTATTACACTGAATTTCACAGCAGGCCCATCTGCTGCATACTCCACACGAGCCTCCTCCTCCCCACCCCCACCCCCGACTTCATCTCCTCCCCCGTCAACATATCCTTCTATTCCTTTCTCCCTCGTGTGTTTATCCAGCTTCCCCGCCCTTCAATACATCGACGCTATTCGCCTCGACCACTCCCTAGTCCCGCCCGCTCCCCACACGTGGAATCTTCTCCACATCCACCCTCTCAGCCTTCTCTTTGCCAAAGAAAAGAATAAAAGAGTCCAAGCCTGTTCAGCCTTTCTATTGGCAGGAGATTGGAACTGTGCACAGTGCTCCGAGTGTGGTCTAACCCAGGGATACGGAGACCAGAACTGTGCACAGTGCTCCGAGTGCGGTCTAACCCAGGGATAAGGAGACCGGAACTGTGTACAGTGCTCCGAGTGTGGTCTAACCGAGGGATACGGAGACCGGAACTGTGCACAGTGCTCCAAGTGTCGTCTAACTCAGGGATTCGGAGACCGGAACTGTGTACAGTGCTCCGAGTGTGGTCTAACCCAGGGATACAGAGACCGGAACTGTGCACAGTGCTCCCAGTGTGGTCTAACCCAGGGATACGGAGACCGGAACTGTGCACAGTGCTCCGAGTGTGGTCTAACCCAGGGATACAGTGACCGGAACTGTGCACAGTGCTCCAAGTGTGGTCTAACCCAGGGATACGGAGACCGGAACTGTGCACAGTGCTCCGAGTGTGGTCTATCCCAGTGATACGGAGACCGGAACTGTGCACAGTGCTCCAAGTGTGGTCTAACCCAGGGATACGGAGACCGGAACTGTGCACAGTGCTCCGAGTGTGGTCTATCCCAGTGATACGGAGACCGGAACTGTGCACAGTGCTCCAAGTGTGGTCTAACCCAGGGATACGGAGACCGGAACTGTGCACAGTGCTCCGAGTGTGGTCTATCCCAGTGATACGGAGACCGGAACTGTGCACAGTGCTCCCAGTGTGGTCTAACCCAGGGATACGGAGACCGGAACTGTGCACAGTGCTCCGAGTGCGGTCTAACCCAGGGATACAGAGACCGGAACTGTGCACAGTGCTCCGAGTGTGGTCTATCCCAGTGATACGGAGACCGGAACTGTGCACAGTGCTCCAAGCGTGGTCTATCCCAGTGATACGGAGACCGGAACTGTGCACAGTGCTCCAAGCGTGGTCTATCCCAGTGATACGGAGTCCGGAACTGTGCACAGTGCTCCAAGTGTGGTCTATTGCGAAAGGCCCTTCAGAATGTAATTCTGAAGCCCATTACCCATTAGTGTTATCGAGCAGCCGGTTCTCACGGAGAATGCAGCGATGTTTTGTTTTCACTCTGCCTCTCCAGGTGTCTGCAGGGCTCTCAGTGGGTATGACTAGCAGGATATCACTGGGTGCCTATCCCAAAGGACTGCAATTGGGAAGTGACCCCCTGACAGCAAATGCTGGCACAGACGGTGGAGGACACCAGTTTACTGCCCCAAACACACGGGCTCGTTCACCCCACACCAGACGGTGCATTTAATCCATCCAGACTCCGACATCAGCCCCCTGGCCAGAGGGAGATCAGGTGACCGCTATTACAGGGTAGGGGAGGGCTCCTCACCTGCTGGACAGCCAGGGTACTGTCCATCTCGTCCAGGGATTCATCAGGCCAGCTGTAAAAGTCCTAGACGACAGAGGGGAATCAGAAAGGAAATCACGTCAGACAGAAACAAGATGAATCGTTTCCACAGGAACCCATGAAATAGCAAACATCAGGTACAGCCTTGGGGCTGGGAACTGGGGGGGGATGGTGAAATGGGGGATATCGGTGGAACATTGCGCACATTAAAAAGCTTTACTCTGTATCTAACCCCGTGCTGTACCTGTCCTGGGAGTGTTTGATGGGGACAGTGTAGAGGAAGCTTTACTCTGTATCTAACCCCGTGCTGTACCTGCCCTGGGAGTGTTTGATGGGGACAGTGTAGAGTGAGCTTTACTCTGTATCTAACCCCGTGCTGTACCTGCCCTGGGAGTGTTTGATGGGGACAGTGTAGAGGGAGCTTTACTAAGTATCTAACCCCATGCTGTACCTGTCCTGGGAGTGTTTGATGGGGACGGTGTAGAGGGAGCTTTACTCTGTATCTAACCCCGTGCTGTACCTGTCCTGGGAGTGTTTGATAGGGACGGTGTAGAGGGAGCTTTACTCTGTATCTAACCCCGTGCTGTACCTGCCCTGGGAGTGTTTGATGGGGACAGTGTAGAGGGAGCTTTACTCTGTATCTAACCCCGTGCTGTACCTGCACTGGGAGTGTTTGATGGGGACAGTGTAGAGGGAGCTTTACTCTGTATCTAACCCCGTGCTGTACCTGTCCTGGGAGTGTTTGATAGGGACGGTGTAGAGGGAGCTTTACTCTGTATCTAACCCCGTGCTGTACCTGCCCTGGGAGTGTTTGATGGGGACAGTGTAGAGGGAGCTTTACTCTGTATCTAACCCCGTGCTGTACCTGCACTGGGAGTGTTTGATGGGGACAGTGTAGAGGGAGCTTTACTCTGTATCTAACCCCATGCTGTACCTGCACTGGGAGTGTTTGATGGGGACAGTGTAGAGAGAGCTTTACTCTGTATCTAACCCCGTGCTGTACCTGTCCTGGGAGTGTTTGATAGGGACGGTGTAGAGGGAGCTTTACTCTGTATCTAACCCCGTGCTGTACCTGCCCTGGGAGTGTTTGATGGGGACAGTGTAGAGGGAGCTTTACTCTGTATCTAACCCCGTGCTGTACCTGTCCTGGGGAGTGTTTGATGGGGACAGTGTAGAGTGAGCTTTACTCTGTATCTAACCCCGTGCTGTACCTGCACTGGGAGTGTTTGATGGGGACAGTGTAGAGGGAGCTTTACTCTGTATCTAACCCCGTGCTGTACCTGTCCTGGGAGTGTTTGATGGGGACGGTGTAGAGGGAGCTTTACTCTGTATCTAACCGCGTGCTGTACCTGTCCTGGGAGTGTTTGATGGGGACGGTGTAGAGGGAGCTTTACTCTGTATCTAACCCCGTGCTGTACCTGTCCTGGGAGTGTTTGATGGGGACAGTGTAGAGGGAGCTTTACTCTGTATCTAACCCCGTGCTGTACCTGTCCTGGGAGTGTTTGATGGGGACGGTGTAGAGGGAGCTTTACTCTGTATCTAACCCCGTGCTGTACCTGTCCTGGGAGTGTTTGATGGGGACGGTGTAGAGGGAGCTTTACTCTGTATCTAACCCCGTGCTGTACCTGTCCTGGGAGTGTTTGATGGGGACAGTGTAGAGAGAGCTTTACTCTGTATCTAACCCCGTGCTGTACCTGTCCTGGGAGTGTTTGATAGGGACGGTGTAGAGGGAGCTTTACTCTGTATCTAACCCCGTGCTGTACCTGCCCTGGGAGTGTTTGATGGGGACAGTGTAGAGTGAGCTTTACTCTGTATCTAACCCCGTGCTGTACCTGCACTGGGAGTGTTTGATGGGGACAGTGTAGAGGGAGCTTTACTCTGTATCTAACCGCGTGCTGTACCTGCCCTGGGAGTGTTTGATGGGGACTGTGTAGAGGGAGCTTTACTCTGTATCTAACCCCGTGCTGTACCTGCCCTGGGAGTGTTTGATGGGGACAGTGTAGAGGGAGCTTTACTCTGTATCTAACCCCGTGCTGTACCTGTCCTGGGAGTGTTTGATGGGGACAGTGTAGAGGGAGCTTTACTCTGTATCTAACCCTAACCCAGGGGGTGCCTCAGGCACTGCCTCTCCTCACCCAGGTCCCAGGCCTGAGGCCTGCTTGTCCCTGTACCCTCAGCAGCCACTCCGTCCAATCAGGCTGTGTCGCTGACTGATTGACAGCTGCCGGCTCCAATCAGCGGGCAGGGCTCACTGACTGGCAGCGGCGGCGGTGCCCAATCAGTGGGTGGGCGGTAAGACTTGCCGGCCGAACTGTCCCAACACGGGCATCAGCCCTGGACTGGCAGCCGTCTTAACCAATCAGAGCGCTCTCTTTGCTGACTGACAGCTTCTCTATCCAATCCCGCGGCTCTCCAGATCACCGGCCCCTTTCCTGACCAATCACTTTCCGCTACTGACAACGGCTCTGCCCATTGGCGGGAGCCGGCTTCCTGAGTGACAGCCGTACCAACCAGTGAACGCGCGCACGGTCTTGATTGACTGCGGCTCCAACCATTCACCGTGCACGTCTCCTTGACTGGCAGCGGCTCTACGTGTTGACGTAGCCACCAGCTCTTGACGGACAGTTGTCCTGACCAATCGGCGAGGCCGCAGACGGGACATCCGGTGGGGGCGCGGCCAATCAGCTGATGGCGGGGGTGGGGGAGCCCATTCGGTCGCCTCCGCCGAGGGTGTGCGGGAGAAAGTTTCTCTGGCACCGGCGGGGGAATGGTGGCAAGAAACCGGCCGGTTCACCCCGTTCTGGCTGGGCCGACGGCCTCCACTGTGGGTGTGGCGCCTCCTACCTGGGCTTTGGTTCCCGGTCGGTTCCTTCGGAGGAGGACGGTGGCCGCCATCGTCGCCAGGGCTGAGCCCGCGGTACCCGGATGTAATTAAAGGCGCCGTCCCGCCCTCCTGGCCGGGGCTTGGCATTTAACATCCGCCGACAGAAAATTAAAAAGATGCCTTAAAGTCCTACAGTTCTACAGCACAGAAACAGGCCCTTCGGCCCATCCTGGCCATCAAGCGCCTAACTATTCTAATCCTTGGCCCGTAGCCTTGTATACTATGGCGTTTCAAGTGTTCCATCTGAAACAGATATTCATCTCAGCACAGAAGCAGGCCCTTCGGCCCATCGTATCCGTGCTGACCACCCAGCACCTATCTATTCTTGTCCCATTTCCATCACTGGCCCGTAGCCCTGTATGCTACGGCGTTTCAAGTGCTCATCTAAATACTTCTTAAATGTTGTGAGGGTACCTGCCTCTACCACCCCCTCAGGCAGTGAGTTCCAGATTCCCACCACCCTCTGGGTCAAAAAAAATCCCTTCTCAAATCCCCTCTCAACCTCCTGCCCCTTACCTCAAACCTATGTCCCCTGGTTATTGACCCCTCTGCTAAGGGGAAAAGTTTCTTCCTATAATTTTGTATACCTCAATCATAAGACCATAAGAAATAGGAGCAGAAATTAGGCCATTCGGCCCATCGAGTCTGCTCCGCAATTCAATCATGGCTGATAAGTTTCTCAACCCCATTCTCCCGCCTCTGCCTATCTAGTCTCTCTTCATAGCTGAAATGTTCCAGTCCTGGCTACTTTCTGGTGAATCTCCTCTGCACCCTCTGGAGTGCAGTCACATCCTTCCTATAGCATGGTGACCACAACTTTTTTCTTTTATTCATTCACAGGATGTGGGCTTCGCTGGCTGGGCCAGCATTTATTGCCCATCCCTAATTGCCCCCTGAAAAGTTGGGGGTGAGCTGCCTTCTTTTACTGCTGCAGTATCATGTGGTGTAGGTACACCCACAGCGCTGTTAGGGAGGGAGTTCAAGGATTTTGACCCAGCGACAGTGAAGGAATGGCTGATATATTTCCAAGTCAGGATGGTGAGTGGCTCGGAGGGGAAATTCCAGGTGGTGGTGTTCCCCATGTGTCTGCTGCCCTTGTCCTTCCAGATGGTAGTGGTCGTGGGTTTGGAAGGTGCTGCCGGAGGAGCCTTGGTGAGTTGCTGCAGTGCATCTTGTAGATGGTACACACACTGCTGCCACTGTATGTTGGTGGTAGAGGGAGTGAATGTTTGTGGATGGGGTGCCCATCAAGCAGGGCTGCTTCGTCCTGGACAGTGTCAAGCTTCTTGAGTGTTGTGGGAGCTGCACTCATCCAGGCAAGTGGAGAGTATCCCATCACACACCTGACTTGTGCCTTGTCGATGGTGGACAAGCTTTGGGGAGTCAGGAGGTGAGTTACTTGTCACATGATTCTTAGTCTCTGAACTGTGCACAGTACTCCAGCTGTGGGCTAACTAGCAGTTTATACAGCTCCATCCCTGCTCTTGTATTCAACGCCTCGACGAATATAGGCAAGTATCCCACATGCCTTCTTAACTACCTTATCTACCTGTCCTGCTGCCTTCAGGGATCTATGGACATGTACACCAAGATCCCTCTGATCCTCTGTACTTCCTAGGGTCCTACCATTCATCGTGTACTCCCTTGCCATGTTAGTCCTCCCAAAATGCATCACCTCACACTTTTCAGGATTAAATTCCATTTGCCACTGCTCTTCCCATCTGACCAGCCCGTCCATATCATCCTGTAGTCTAAGGCTTTCCTCCTCACTGTTTACCACACCACCAATTTTAGCGTCATCTGCGAACTTACTGATCATACCTCCTACACTCATGTCTAGGTCATTAACGTACACTACAAACAGCAGGGGACCCAGCACTGAACCCTGCGGTACACCACTGGACACAGGCTTTCAGTCACAAAAACAGCCTTCGACCATCACCCTCTGCCTCCTGCCACTAAGCCAATTTTGGATCCAATTTGCCCTGGATCCCATGGGCTCTTACTTCCTTGACCAGTCTCCCATGTGAGACCTTGTCAAAAGCCTTACTGAAGTCTATGTAGACTACATCAACTACACTACCCTCATCTACACACCTAGTCACCTCCTGGAAAAATTCAATCAAATTTGTCAGACATGATCTCCCCCTGCCAAAGCCATGCTGACTGTCCTTGATTAATCCTTGCCTCTCCAAGTGGAGATTAATTCTGTCCCTCAGAATTTTTTCCAGAAGTTTCTCTACCACTGATGTTAGACTCACGGGCCTATAGTTCCTTGGCTTATCCCTACCACCCTTCTTGAATAACGGTACCACAATAGCTGTCCTCCAGTCCTCTGGCACTTCTCCTGTGGCCAGAGAGCATTTGAAAATTAATGTCAGGGGCCCCTGGAATCTCCTCCATTGCCTCCCACAGCAGCCCTGGGATACATGTCATCTAGGTCTGGAGATTTATCCACTTTTAATCCGCTAAAACTGTTAATATCATAGAACCATAGAAAAGTTACAGCACAGAAGGAGGCCATTCGGCCCATCTTGTCCATGCCAGCCCGAGGACACCCAAGTGCCCTTTCTGATCCTACCTTCCTGCACCCGGCCCATAGCCCTGCAGTTTACAGCACTTTAGGTGCAGATCCAGGTACTTTTTAAAAGAGTTTCAAGTTTCTGCCTCTACCACCAACTTGGGCAGCGAATTCCAGACACCCACTACCCTCTGTGTAAAAATGTTCTTCCTCATGTCCCCCCTACACCTTCTGCCACATATCTTGAATCTATGTCCCCTGGTTCTAGAATTCTCCACCAAGGGAAACAATTTTATCCCGTCCACTCTATCTATTCCCCTCATAATTTTGTACACCTCAATCAAGTCATCTCTCAGCCTTCTTTGTTCCAAGGAAAATAACCCCAACCTATCTAATCTCTCCTCGTAGCTACACTTTTCTAACCCTGGCAACATTCTTGTAAACCTCCTCTGCACTCTCTCCAGAGCTATTACATCCTTCCTGTAATGTGGTGACCAGAACTGCACACGATACTTCAGTTGTGGCCTCACCAGTGTTTTATACAATTCCAACATTATATCCTTACTTTTATATTCTATACCTCTGCCAATGAAGGAGAGCAATCCATATGCCTTCTTTACAACCTTGTCTACTTGAACTGCTGCCTTCAGGGACATGTGTACTTGTACGCCAAGATCTCTCACTTCATCTACCCCTCTTAGTATATTCCCATTTATTTTGTAATCCCTGTAACTGTTTAACCTCCTTAAATGTATGGCCTCACACTTCTCTATGTTAAAATCCATCTGCCACTTTACCGCGCACTCCACCAACCCATCTATATCGTTTTGGAGATTATGGCTATCCTCTACACTATCCACTACTCGGCCAATCTCCTCCTCTGTCTCAATGCTAAATTGTTCAAGTATATCAGAGTCTCTCTCCCTGATTTCTACATCATCCTTCTCTATAGTGAATACAGATGCAACGTAGTCATTTAAAACCTCACCTACATCTCCCGGCTCCTCACACAGGTTGCCACTTTTGTTCCTAATGGGCCTTACTCTTTCCCTAGTTATCCTCTTGCCCCTAATATACTTATAAAACACCTTTGGATTTCCCTTTATTTTACCCATCAGTGTTTTTTCACATCCTCTCTTTGCTCTCATTTCTTTTTGAAGTAACCCCCTGCATTTTCTATACTCCTCTGGGGCTTCCCCTGTTTTGAGCCCTCGGTATCTACCATAAGCTTCCCTTTTTTCCCTTATCCAATCCTGTACATTCCTTGACATCCAGGGTTCTCTGGACTTATTGGTCCCACCTTTCACCCTTACAGGGACATGTTGGCCCTGCACTCTCACTATTTCCTTTTTGAATGACTCCCACTGGTCTGATGTAGATATTCCTACGAGAAGCTGCTCCCAGTCCACTTTGGCCAGATCCTGACTTACCAAATTAAAATCAGCCTTCCCCCAATTCAGAACCTTTATTGCCGGTCCATCTTTGTCCTTTTCCATAACTACCTTAAATCTTACTAAGTTATGGTCACTATCACCAAAATGCTCCCCCAATGACACTTAAAGAGAATGTCACCTGTCAATCCGGCATCTAGTGACCCTTTAAAATCACCAAACGACCCCGAGCACCCCAGTGAGGGGGATATTATTTATGCAGCTGGAAGTTATAATCTGGTTCATTCGCTAACTGACCCTCCGACAGTGCGGCACTCCCTCAGCACTGACCCTCCGACACTGCGGCACTCCCTGAGCACTGACCCTCCGACAGTGCAGTGCTCCCTCAATACTGAACTTCTAACAGTGCGACACTCGCTCAGCACTGACCCTCCGACACTGCGGTGCTCCCTCAGTACTGACCCTCCAACAGCGCAGTGCTCCCTCAATACTGAACCTCCGACAGTGCGGTGCTACCTCAGCACTGACCCTCCGACACTGCGGCGCTCCCTCAGTACTGACCCGCCGACAGTGCAGCGCTCCTTCAGTACTGAACCTCCAACAGTGCGGCGCTCGCTCAGTACTGACCCCTTGACAGTGCGGCGCTCGCTCAGTACTGACCCCTTGACAGTGCGGCGCTCGCTCAGTACTGACCCCTTGACAGTGCGCTGCTCCCTCAGTACTGATCTTATGACAGTGTGGTGCTCCCTCAGCAATGACCCTCCAACAATGTAGCTGTCCCTCAGCACTGGGATTATGTCTTCCTGGGTGCTGCGCTCACATCTCTGAACATAGAAACTAGGAGCAGGAGTAGGCCTTTCGGCCCTTCGAGCCTGCTCCGCCATTCAATGTGACCATGGCTGATCCTGTACCTCAACACCATATTCCTGCTTTCTCTCCATACCCCTTGATGTCCCTAATACCCAAAAATTTATCAATTTCTTTCTTGAATATACTCAGTGACCCGGTCTCCACAGCCTTCAGTGGTAGAGAATTCCACAGGCTGACCACCCTCTGAGTGAAGAAATATTCCCTCATCTCAGTCCTAAGTGTCCTGCCCCAAATCCTGAGACTGTGACCCCTGGTTCTAGACTCCCCAACCAGGGGAAGCATCCTCCCTGCATCTAGTCTGTCCAGCCCTATTAGAATTTTATACGTTTCAATCAGATCCCCTCTCATTCTTCTAAACTCTAGTGAATACCGGCCCAGTCGAACCAATCTCTCCTCATACAACAGTCCTGCCATCCCCGGTATTAGCCTAGTGAACCTTCGCTACACTCCCTTTATGGCAAGGATATCCTTTCTTAGGTAGGGAGACCAAAACTGCAGGCAGTACTCCAGGTGTGGTCTCACCAAGGCCCTGTATAACTGCAGTGAGACATCCCTACTTCTGAACTCAAATCCTCTTGTAATGAAGGCCAACATATCATTTACCTTCCTAATTGCTTACTACACCTGCCTGTTTACTTACATGGACTGGTGTACAAGGACATTTCCCAATATATCACCTTTTAAATAATACTCTGCCTTTCTGTTTTTCACACCAAAGTGTATAACTTCACATTTATCCACATTATGCTGCGTCTGCCATGTGTTTAGCCCACACACACAACTTGTCTAAATCGCCCTGAAGCCTCTTTGCCTCCTCCTCACAACCCCGGCCAGCGTTGTGTCATCAGCAAACTTGGAAATATTGCATTTGGTTTCCTCATCCAAGTCATTATGTATATTGTAAATAGCTGGGGCCCACGCCTCTGGGGTGGGACAATAACCCAGAACCGCCCGACTCAGAGACCAGATTGCAACCCCCGAGCCAGTGCCCCCCCCCACCCCCGCCTCATACATGCGGTACAGGGGGTGCTGGATAACCCCGGTATCTGTGGGTTCCTGAGGAACTCTCTCTTCCCTCCCCTCGTCCCCTTGCCTGGCATTGTTTGCTCTGCACAGTTCAATGGGCCAAAAGTCAGCCTCTGTGGACAGACCTATTGATGTGTCTGCTTAGTCATGAACGTTGGAAGACTGTTTGATCTCGAGGGCATTCCACTCGAGTCTAATCCTGTCCTGGCATGTCACCCAAACACCTACGCTTCCTGTGAGAATGTCCAATATTCAAACAGTCCTGGTTAGCCCTAAACGACCTTTAGCATGTTGATAGAATTCGGTGAGGTGAGCCCCGTGTGTTTATAAACTTTCAAATGCCAGGGACGCACCTACAGCATTAAACTGTGATAGGGAGAACCCAGGGACAGCCGGAATTACAGACTTAAGGGGTTAGGAGCAGGATGAGGCCACTCGGCCCCTCGAGCCTGCTCCCCCCCATTCAGTAAGGTCATGGCTGACCTGATTGTAACCTCAACCCCACATTTCCCCCCGACCGATAACCCATCGCCCCCCCCCTTGTTAATCAGGAATCCATCCACCTCGGCCTTAGAAACATTCAGAGACTCTGCTTCCACCGCCTTTCGAGGAAGAGAGTTCCAGAGACTCACCCACCCACCCCTCGGAGAGAAAACATTTCTCCTCATCTCCGTCCTAAATGGGCCACCCCCTTATTTTTAAACAGTGACCCCCACCCCCCACCTCGTTCCAGATTCTCCCACAAGAGGAAACATCCTCTCCACATCCCCCCTGTCGAGAACCCCCCCCTCAGGATCTTATAGGTTTCGATCGAGTCGCCTCTCACTCTTCTAAACTCCAGCGGATACAAACCCAGCCTGTCCGACCTCTCCTCATAAGACAACCCGCCCGTTCCAGGCGTTAGTCTGGTTCAACCTTCTCTGAACAGTTTCCAACGCATTTACATCCTTCCTTAAATAAGGAGACCAGCGCTGTACACAGTACTCCAGATGTGGTCTCACTAGTGCCCTGTACAACTGAAGCATAACCTCCCTACCTACATCTGTAATCCATTCCCCTCACAATAAATGATAACATTCTATTAGCTTTCCTAACTACTTGCTGTACCAGCACGCTAACCTCTTGCGATCCCTCAGAAAAATGAATTCAGGATCCATCTAGCTTTGTCTGTAAGCGCCTCTTCATGACTTGATTCAACAATAAAGATGTTTGGTTCCTCATCATCACAATGAACCTCTTATCAATGGGTCAGTGAGAGAGTCAGGCAGGAGGTGAGGTAAAACCCCAGTGGCAGAGAGACATGACCACTTTATGATTCCAAAGTCACCTTTGTCCCCCAAAACTGTGTCAAACTCGCCATACGTTATGTCTCCAGTTATTCACTTTTACTGCACTAGTTCCACTGAAAAATAAACTACTCGTTAAACTACTCGCAGCCCACTGTGTGACCTTCAAACCATAAGGGACTGGATTTTAAACACACACAATGCTCTATAATGCACATTAGCAACATTAATTTATTGTGCAGTTAATGGAGCTGTGCACCATTCTCATTGGTTTAGTAGCAGTGCAAATTCATATAACCCTTGGGGATTGCACACTGAGTTATGTGACTTTACAGCAGAGATACAGGCTGTGTGGCTAGCCTCCCTCAGTCAGCTTTATACTACTCCCACTGCCCCACTCTCTCCCCATAGCCCTGTATCAATCCCCAAACTAATCCCACTGTCCCGCTCTCTCCCCATAGCCCTGTACCAATCCCCAAACTAATCCCACTGCCCCCTCTCTCCCCATAGCCCTGTATCAATCCCCAAACTAATCCCACTGCCCCACTCTCTCCCCATAGCCCTGTATCAATCCCCAAAGTAATCCCACCGTCCCCGCTCTCTCCCCAAAGCCCTGTATCAATCCCCAAACTAATCCCACTGCCCCACTCTCTCTCCCCATAGTCCTGTATCAATCCCCAAACTAATCCCACTGTCCCGCTCTCTCCCCATAGCCCTGTACCAATCCCCAAACTAATCCCACTGCCCCCTCTCTCCCCATAGCCCTGTATCAATCCCAAACTAATCCCACTGCCCCGCTCTCTCCCCATAGCCCTGTATCAATCCCCAAACTAATCCCACTGCCCACCTCTCTCCCCATAGCCCTGTATCAATCCCCAAACTAATCCCACTGCCCCGCTCTCTCCCCATAGCCCTGTATCAATCCCCAAACTAATCCCACTGCCCCGCTCTCTCCCCATAGCCCTGTATCAATCCCAAACTAATCCCACTGCCCCGCTCTCTCCCCACAGTCCAGCATCAACCTCAAACTAATCCCACTGCCCCACTCTCTCCCCATAGCCCTGTACCAATCCTCAAACTAATCCCACTGCTTCATTCTCTCTCCATAGCCCTGTATCAATCCCCAAACTAATCCCACTGTCCCGCTTTCTCCCCATAGCCCTGTATCAATCCCCAAACTAATCCCACTGCCCCACTCTCTCTCCCCATAGCCCTGTATCAATCCCCAAACTAATCCCACTGTCCTGCTCTCTCCCCAAAGCCCTGTACCAATCCCCAAACTAATCCCACTGCCCCACTCTCTCCCCATAGCCCTGTATCAATCCACAAACTAATTCCACTGCCCCGCTTTCTCCCCATAGCCCAGTATCAACCTCAAACTAATCCCATTGACCCGCTCTCTCCCCACAGCCCTGTATCAATCCCCAAACTAATCCCACTGCTCCACTCTCTCCCCACAGTCCAGTATCAACCCCCAAACTAATCCCACTGCCCCACTCTCTCTCCCCATAGCCCTGTATCAATCCCCAAACTAATCCCACTGCCCCGCTCTCTATCTCTCTCCATAGCCCTGTACCAATCCCCAAACTAATCCCACTGACCCACTCTCTCCCCATAGCCCTGTATCAATCCCAAACCAATCCCACTGCCCCACTCTCTCCCCATAACCCTGTATCAATCCCAAACTAATCCCGCTGCCCTTTTCTCTCTCCATAGCCCTGTAGCAATCCCAAACAAATCCTACTGCCCTGCTCTCTCCCCATAGCCCAGTGTCAATCCCCAAACTAATCCCACTGCCCCGCTCAACCCCAGATCTCTGTACGTAAGGCCCCTTTAACATTACATATCTTTCCAAGTTGTCCTTAAAGGCGCAGTGCTCCCTGTGTCAACCATACTGTTTGACAATGCATTCCACCTCCCTCAACCCTTTGTGACAACACACATCTCCTACACTCCCTCCTCAATCTCTGAGTATGTATTTATAATTGAGGCTATAGCCTCCTCCACGTTCATCCTACCTTTTAATCCTCTGAAACATCTCAATTAGAATGACCCCTTAACCTTCTAACTTCAATTCCACCCCCCCTGCACCCCGTTAATGTTGCATCGTATTTGCCTTTGACCCTAGCTACATGCAGCACCGCTGAGCTTGTGTGCAGCACTGAGGGAGCACTGCACTGTCAGGGGTGCCACCATTTGGGTCAGATGTTAAACCGAGGCTCCGTCTGTCCTCTCGGGTAAAGGTCAAAGATCAGAGGGTCACGGTTCAAAGAAGTTCTTCTGCCCTCTCGTCTCACATCACCAACTTACGGACTACCTGGCCGTTGACCTCGGTCCTGTTTGCGGGATCTTGCTGTGCGCAAGTTGACTGCTGCATTTCCGGCACTACAACATTGACTACACTCCAAAGGGCACTTCATTGGCAGCAAAGCGCTTTGGGACGCCCTGTGATCACAAAAGGCTTGATAGAGAAATGAGAGTCGTTTCGCTTTCTCTGCAGAGCCTCCGCTGAACCCTGAGAAGCAGGCAGCCCGATTCCATTGCCTTGAACCCTCTCAGGAGTCCTGGCCCCCCCCACCCACCCCCCCCCCGCAAAGCCCCCGGATAGCGGATGGGGCTGTTGGAAAAGTGAAAGAGGGTCAATTGGGGGCGAGTGAGTCACGGGTCTGAGTTTGAGCTGCTTCTGAATATACTTAAAAATGCCCCATGGGCAAGTATGGAATAATTCTAAGTTCTGGAACCTTTTGGTGAGTTGGTGGTGGTGGTGGGGTGGGAGGGGGTGGGGTGGGGGGTGATGGTGGTGGTGGTTGGGGGGGTAGCTGTGTACGGTGCTTCTTAAAGCTCTGTACTACGCATCAGTCTCACTGGCCGCATCACTCGCTCCTGTCACATCGGACTTACACAAGAGTATTTACGTGTCATGAAGCTATTACTGTATATAATATTATTGGAACTTTTTTTCTTTTAAAATAGAGGTTTAGTCTGTGGGTGTGTCTTATTTGGATTAAAGCCAGCTGGGTCTGGGTGCTTTAATGGGTACTAGTTTTGAGATGTAAGAGAGGTAGAGCGCATTTGCATTTTTTGAATAAAGCATTCAAGTGGGGTGAAATCTGGCACCTAGCTAGCAGAGACCAAGCAATATGTTTATATTACTGATAAAATTGGTACGACGAAAGGGGTTTTATTGTTAGAAGAGGTGGATTTCAAAGGGGCTGGTGATACAATGAGAATTCACATTCAATGAGATGTTCTGGATATAACCGATAGTCGTTTTTGTGAGTGTGCGGGGCAGAGGCAATGTAAGATCAAAGCAGCTGTAAACCTACAACTGTCTTCACAGGAACCAAAGTGAAAGGAACCTCATTTTGAATCCGTGAGGTGAAAATGCTTTGCCTGGTGTTCTGGTTGAGTCTATGGGTTGCTGTTGCCTTAATGGAGAATAGTTTGGGAATTTGTTAAAAGTTATGATGATAGTCATTTGAAGCCATGTGTATATATTTAACCTGTGTAAATTAATAAAATGTTTCCTTTGGTTTAATATAAAACTCCATGAGAAATGGTGGCCTGATCCCTGAATTTAGAACCTCATCTCAAACCTACCACTTACAAATATAGCTTATGACAGTTGTTTAAAGTTTTCCTCTGGGATTTTTAAAATAACTCAGCTTTACCAACTGCATCGGTCATAACATTACAGCAGAGAGAAGAGGCCATTTGACCCAACTGCTCCGTGTTCGCTCCCCACCTCGCCATCATCTAACCCTCTCTCACTGCCCTCTGACTGGCTGCAGTGTCTTGTCCAGCGTTCGGCTAAACAATCGAAAAGAGGCTTCCAAACCCAACTCCAGCATGACAATGCCGTCCCGAGACAGGGATGCAACTTGAAACCCCTCCAGCTGCTGTAGTTTCCATTTGACAAGGTCACATCACGGCAACGGCAACAGGGCCTGGGAACATGGGAAGGGCGTGTGATGGAAACCCTTCTCCCACCAACACGCAGAGGCGCAGAAAACAGGTCCAAGTTTCATTTGCGAACGGGTGACATTATTCTGCAGAGCATACACTTTGTACGGAACCCTGCAAAGATCAAAGCAATGGAATCAGTGGGGATAAAGCACAGCCCACGGTTCACAAAGCCGTCGTTCATATAGAAACGTAGGACGTTTACAGCACAGGAGGAGACCATTTGGCCCATCACACCAGTGACAGCTGGGAGCAATCAGCCTGCTCCTACTTTCTAACTCGGTCCGTAACCACTTCAAGCGCGTATTGAAGTATTTTTTGAAAGTGATAGGGTTCTGTCTCTACCACCCTTTCAGGCAATAAGTCCCAGGCTCCCACCACCCTCTGGGTGAAAACAATATCTTCTAAAGCTGCCCTCTAATGCTTCTGCCAATTTCTTTAACTCAATGTCCCGTGATTATTGACTTCTCTACTAAGGGAAATAGGTCCTTCCTATCCAGTCTATATTGCTCTTTATTTGTTCATGGGTTGTGGGCGTCGCTGGGCTGGGCCCAGCATTCGTTGCCCATCCCTAATTGCCCCTTGAGAAGGTGGGGGGTGAGCTGCCTTCTTGAACCGCTGCAGTCCCGCGTGGTGTAGGTACACCCATGGCGCTATTAGGGAGGGAGTTCCAGGATTTTGACCCAGCGACAGTGAAGGAATGGTGCGTAAGTGCTACCACGTGGTGTTCCCCAAGTACCCGCTGCCCTTGACCGTCTAGATGGCAGAGGTTACTGGTTTGAACTCAAGAACACAGCAAATAGGAGCAGGAGTAGACCATTCGGCCCATTGAGCCTGCTCCCCTATTCAATACAATCACAGCTAAACTTGGGCTTCAAATCCATTTTCCCGCCCATTCCCCATATTCCTCAAATCACCAGAGACCAAAAACTCTGTCCACCCCAGCCTTAAATCTCTTCAATGACGGACCATCCACAACCCTCTGGGGTAGAGAATTGCAAAGATTCACAACCCTTTGAGTGAAGACATTTCTCCTCATCTCAGTCCTAAACGACCAGCCCCTTATCCTGAGACTGTGCCCCCCCAAGTCCGTGTTTTAGATTCCCCCGACCAGCGGGAGCGATCTCTCAGTGTCCACCCGGTCAAACCCCTACAGGATCTTAAAAGCAAAAAACTGCGGATGCTGGAAATCCAAAACAAAAACAAAAATACCTGGAAAAACTCAGCAGGTCTGGCAGCATCTGCGGAGAGGAACACAGTTGACATTTCGAGTCCGCATGACTCTTCAACAGATCTAATTAAAAATAGAAAAGAGGTGAAATATAAGCTGGTTTAAGGGGGGGTGGGACAGGTAGAGCTGGATAGAGGGCCAGTGATAGGTGGAGATAACCAAAAGATGTCACAGACAAAAGGACAAAGAGGTGTTGAAGGTGGTGATATTATCTAAGGAATGTGCTAATTAAGGGTAGAAAGCAGGACAAGCAAGGTACAGATAGCCCTAGTGGGGGTGGGGGGAAGGGAAGGGATCAAAAAAGGCTAAAAGGTAGAGATAAAACAATGGATGGAAATACATTTAAAAATAATGGAAATAGGTGGGAAAAGAAAAATCTAGATAAATTATTGGAGAAAAACAAAAAGGAGGGGGAAAATCGGAAAGTGGGTGGGGATGGAGGAGAGAGTTCATGATTTAAAATTGTTGAACTCAATATTCAGTCCGGAAGGCTGTAAAGTGCCTAGTCGGAAGATGAGGTGCTGTTCCTCCAGTTTGCGTTGAGCGTGGAACAATACAGCAGGCCAAGGACAGACATGTGGGCATGAGAGCAGGGTGGAGTGTTAAAATGGCAAGCGACAGGGAGGTCTGGGTCATGGTTGCGGACAGATCGAAGGTGTTCTGCAAAGCGGTCACCAAGTCTGTGTTTGGTCTCTCCAATGTAGAGGAAACCGCATTGGGAGCAACGAATGCAGTAGACTAAGTTGGGGGAAATGCAAGTAAAATGCTGCTTCACTTGAAAGGAGTGTTTGGGCCCTTGGACGGTGAGGAGAGAGGAAGTGAAGGGACAGGTGTTGCATCTTCTGCGGTTGCATGGGAAGGTGCCGTGGGAGGGGGTTGAGGTGTAGGGGGTGATGGAGGAGTGGACCAGGGTGACACAGAGGGAACGATCCCTGCGGAATGCCGCCAGGGGGGGTGAAGGGAAGATGTGTTTGGTGGTGGCATCATGCTGGAGTTGGCGGAAATGGCGGAAGATGATCCTTTGAATGCGGAGGCTGGTGGGGTGATAAGTGAGGACAAGGGGGACCCTATCATGTTTCTGGGAGGATCCTTTTACCCACCTCCAATATTCTCCCTCCACCTGGACCCCTCCCTCTGGATTCTTACCTTCTCTTGATCTTTTCATTGAGAACTGTCGGTGTGACATTAGTCGTCTCAATTTCTCTGCTCCTCTCACCCACTCTAACCTGTCTCTCTCTGAACTTGCTGCACTCCGTTCTCTCAGGTCCAACCCCGACATTGTCATCAAACCCGCTGACAAGGGTGGTGCTGTTGTTGTCTGGCGCACTGACCTCTACCTCACAGAGGCTGAGCGTCAACTCATAGACACTTCCTCCTAGCTCTCCCTGGACCATGACCCCATCACTGAACATCAAGCCATTGTTTCCAGGACTGTCACTGACCTCATCTCCTCTGGAGATCTTCCTTCCACAGCCTCCAACCTGATAGTCTCCCAACCTCGGACGGCCCGCTTCTACCTCCTACCCAAAATCCACAAACAGGACTGTCCCGGCAGACCGATCGTGTCAGCCTGTTCCTGCCCCACGGAACTCATTTCTCGCTATCTTGACTCCATTCTCTCTCCCCTTGTCCAGTCCCTTCCCACCTACATCTGTGATTCCTCTGACACCCTACAACATATCAACAATTTCCAGTTCCCTGGCCCCAACCGCCTCCTCTTCACCATGGACGTCCAATCCCTCTACACCTCCATCCCCCACCAGGATGGTCTGAGGGCTCTCCGCTTCTTCCTCGAACAGAGGCCTAAACAATCCCCATCCACCACTACTCTCCTCCGTCTGGCTGAACTTGTTCTCACACTGAACAATTTCTCCTTAAACTCCTCTCACTTCCTCCAGATAAAAGATGTGGCTATGGGTACCCGCATGGGCCCCAGCTATGCCTGTCTCTTTATGGGGTATGTGGAATATTCCTTGTTACAATCCTACTCTGGCCCCCTCCCACAACTCTTTCTCCGGTACATCGATGATTGCTTCGGTGCTGCTTCATGCTCTAGTCGGGACCTGGAAAAATTTAATAATTTTGCTTCCAATTTCCAACCCTCCATCATTTTCACATGGTCCATCTCTGACACTTCCCTTCCCTTCCTTGACCTCTCTGTCTCAATTTCTGGTGATAGACTGTCCACCAATATCCATTACAAGCCTACCGACTCCCACAGCTACCTCGACTACAGCTCCTCACACCCCGCTTCCTGTAAGGACTCCATCCCATTCTCTCAGTTCCTTCGCCTCCGTCGCATCTGTTCTGATGATGCCACTTTCAAAAACAGTTCCTCTAACATGTCCTCCTTCTTCCTTAACCGAGGTTTTCCACCCACAGTGGTTGACAGGGCCCTCAACCGTGTCCGGCCCATCTCCCGCTCATCTGCCCTCACACCTTCTTCTCCCTCCCAGAAACATGATAGGGTCCCCCTTGCCCTCACTTGTCACCCCACAAGCCTCCGCATTCAAAGGATCATCCTCCGCCATTTCCGCCAACTCCAGCATGATGCCACCACCAAACACATCTTCCCTTCACCACCCCTGGTGGCATTCCATAGGGATTGTTCCATCTGTGACACCCTGGTCCACTCCTCCATCACCCCCTACACCTCAACCCCCTCCCACGGCACCTTCCCATGCAACCGCAGAAGATGCAACACCTGCCCCTTCACTTCCCCTCTCCTCACCATCCAAGGGCCCAAACACTCATTTCAAGTGAAGCAGCATTTCACTTGCACTTCCCTCAACTTAGTTAGTCTACTGCATTCGTTGCTCCCAATGCGGTTTCCTCTACATTGGAGAGACCAAACGCAGACTGGGTGACCGCTTTGCAGAACACCTTCGGTCTGTCCGCAAGCATTACCCAGACCTCCCTGTCGCTTGCCATTTCAACACTCCACCCTGCTCTCTTGCCCACATGTCTGTCCTTGGCTTGCTGCATTGTTCCAGTGAAGCTCAACGCAAACTGGAAGAACAGCACCTCATCTTCCGACTAGGCACTTTACAGCCTTCCAGACTGAATATTGAGTTCAACAACTTTAGATCATGAACTCTCTCCTCCAACCCTACCCCCTTTCCAATTTTCCCCCTCCTTTTTGTTTTTTTCCAATAATTTATCTAGATTTTTCTTTTCCCACCTATTTCCATTATTTTTAAATGTATTTCCATCCATTATTTTATCTCAAACAAAAACAGAATTACCTGGAAAAACTCAGCAGGTCTGGCAGCATCGGCGGAGAAGAAAAGAGTTGACGTTTCGAGTCCTCATGACCCTTCAGCAGAACTGAGTAAAGTTAAGAGAGGGGTGAAATATAAGCTGGTTTAAGGTGGGGGGGTGGTGGGGGGAGAGAAGTTGGGGGGGTGTGGGGTGGTTGTAGGGACAAGCAAGCAGTGATAGGAGCAGATAATCAAAAGATGTCACAGACAAAGGAACATAGACGTGTTAAAGGTGGTGATATTATCTAAGAGAATGTGCTAATTAAGAATGGATGGCAGGACACTCAAGGTACAGCTCTAGTGGGGGTGGGGTGGAAAGACTGACAGGGCATTGTTTTATCTCTACCTTTTAGCCTTTTTCGATTCCTTCACCCCACCCCACCCCCACTAGGGCTATCTGTACCTTGTTTGTCCTGCTTTCTGCCCTTAATTAGCACATTCCTGTAGATAATATCACCACCTTCAACACCTCTTTGTTCTTTTGTCTGTGACATCTTTTGGTTTTCTCCACCTATCACTGGCCCTCTATCCAGCTCTTCTTGTCTCAACCCCCCCTCCCCTTAAACCCCCCCTCCCCTTAAACCAGCTTATATTTCAGCCCTTCTCTATTTTTAATTAGTTCTGTTGAAGAGTCATGCGGACTCGAAATGTTAACTGTGTTCCTGTCCACAGATGCTGCCAGACCTGCTGAGTTTTTCCAGGTATTGTTTTCCCTTCAGGATCTTGTAGGTTTCAATGAGATCGCCTCTCATTCTAAATACCAGAGAATATGAGCCCAATTTACCCGGCCTCTCATTATCAGACACCCCCTCATACCAATCTGGTGACCCTTCATTGTGCTGCCTGTAATGTGAGTATAGCCTCTCTTAAATGTGGAGACCAAAACTGCACACAACTACTCCAGCTGTGATCTCACCCAAACCCTGTACAATTGTAGCAAGACTTCTTTATTCTTGTACATATGAACATACATGCGAGCATACGAATTAGGAGCAGGAGTAGGCCATTCGGCCCCTCAAGCCTGCTCCACCATTCAATAAGACCATGGCTGACCTGAATGGGACCTCATATTCCTGCCTACCCCCGTTAACCTTTCACCCCCTAGCTTATCAAAAATCTATCTACATCGGCCTTAAAGATACTCAAAGACTCTGCCTCAACCACCCTTTGAGGAAGAGAGTTCCAAAACATCACAACCCTCTGGGAGAAAAAATTCTCATCTCTGTCCTAAATGATTCTTAAACAGTGACCCCTAGTTCTAGATTCTCCCACAAGAGGAAACATCCTCTCCACATCCCCCCTGTCGAGACCCCCTCAGGATCTTATAGCTTTCAATCGAGTCGCCTCTCACTCTTCTAAACTCCAGCGGATACAAACCCAGCCTGTCCGACCTCTCCTCATAAGACAACCTGCCCATTCCAGGTATTAGTCTGGTCAACCTTCTCTGAACGGCTTCCAACGCATTTACATCCTTCCTTAAGTAAGGAGACCAGAGCTGTACACAGTACTCCAGATGTGGTCTCACAAATGCCCTGTACAACTGAAGCATAACCTCCCTACTTTTGTATTCAGTTCCCCTCACAATAAACAATAACATTCTGTTAGCTTTTCTAATTACTTGCTGTACCCGCATAATAACCTTTTGTGATTCATGCACTCGGACGCCCAGATCCCTCTGCACCTCCGAGCTCTGCGCTCTCTCACCATTTAGGTAGCGTCTCTCTTTTCCTTTTTAACTCGTCCCGCCAGAATGGACAATTCCACACTTTCCCCACATGATTCTCCATTTGCCAGGCCTTTGAGCACTCGCCTAACCTCTCTAATATCCCTCTGCTGCGCTCCCCCCCACCTTAACGTCCTCCTCACAGCTTGCAAACCTACCTGCCTCTGGGTCATCGGCAAATTTAGCAAACCATTCCTTATAAATTGTAAGGAGGCCACTCCGACGCCCTTGCAGGACAGGCCAGAAAGGAAGGTTATTTTGAAAAGTGTGCAATCTATTGGGTTGCAATTTTAGATGCCTCAACTAAATATGCCCTCGTGCAAAACTAAGTGGAGCTGATTTTGCACACAGGTTATAATTTAATGGTTTTCTTTTTTTATTTTTTAAAAAAAAGATGCAATTCAAGGTTTGTATTTCATGCAGCCTTGCAGGGTCATGTATGTTGCATGTGTCCTTGAAGGTTGCACTGCCAAGTGGATTTTACCAGGGGAGCAAAGGGTTAACCAGGCCTCACTCCTGGGGTGGGGAAGGTCCCTATCCAACTGCCCACGGGGTCCTCGCCTGACAGATCAGGGGTTTTCAGAAGCAAGTCACATAAATTGCTGCGACGTTATAGGCACACATGTAGAAAAATGTAAAAAAAATTGGATAGGATTACCAAACAGAAAAAAAATGGGAGGACAGCAGGCATTTTATTAGCCAGCCCAGCCTGCCGGTTGATTGACGTGAGCGGCCGCCAATGAGAGGGGGGCGTGTCGGCGCGGCTGACCAATGGGGGAGGGAGGGGCGGGATGGGTGCGCCGGGGCGGAGGGAGGAATGGTTGATTGACGTTTGGAACACCCAATGAAATGGTGGGAAGTCGGCGCGGTCACCGATCCAGGGTGGGAGGGGGTGGATTGGGCTGGGCGCCTGCACGGTTGATTGACGCGAGCAGTATCCAATGGAGAGTGGGCAGTCGGCGCAGAGACCAATGGGAGAGCATGTCGTCGTGACGTTGACCAATAGGAGTGGGGGGCAGGCGGCGCCGTGACCAATGGGAGAGAGCCCGAAGGAGAGGGCGGGGTTACACTGTTGATTGACGCCAATGGGAGGGCGGGCAGTCGGCACGACGACCAATGGGAGAGCGGAATGTGGCGGCGCCGGCCAATGGAAGCGGGGGCTGTCGTTGACGTGACCAATGGGAGGGGGCGAGGGGCAGTTGCCGTGGTGACGGTCGGTGGGTGGGTGGGCCGAGCCTCCTCCCCCAAACCCCCGGGTTCCTGCGCATGCGCGCTGAGCCCTGGTCCGCCGACAGAGACGGAGAGACCTTTTCAACCTTGTGGCCGGCGACATGTCCCTGCTGGGAGCTCAGAGAGCGGCGGGCAGGCTGCTGAGGGGAAGCAAGGTGAGGGGGATCGGTCCGCGGGCTCGGGGCACGGCGGGAGGCCCGGGGGGGAGGGGGGGCGTCTGTGTCCCCGGGAGGGCAACACGGAGAGGCTGCAGCCCGTCCAGGTAGGCCGCACGGAGAGGGGGGGGGAGAGTGTGGGGGAGGGGGGAGAGTGTGGGGGGGGGGAGAGAGAGAGTGTGGGGGTGGGGGGGGAGAGAGAGAGTGTGGGGGTGGGGGGGGAGAGAGAGAGTGTGGGGGTGGGGGGGGAGAGAGAGAGTGTGGGGGTGGGGGGGGAGAGAGAGAGTGTGGGGGTGGGGGGGGAGAGAGAGAGTGTGGGGGAGGGGGGGGAGAGAGAGAGTGTGGGGGAGGGGGGGGGGGAGTGTGGGGGGGGGGGGGGGGGGGGAGAGTGTGGGGGGGGGGGGGGGGAGTGTGGGGGGGGGGGGGAGAGAGAGAGTGTGGGGGGAGGGGGGGGGAGAGAGAGAGTGTGGGGGAGGGGGGG
>NW_027598758.1:0-37149 GCF_964194155.1 Cetorhinus maximus
GGGGTGGGGGGGGGGGGGGGGTGGGGCGGGGGGGTGGGGAGGGGGGGGGGGGGGGTTGGGGGGGGGGTGGGGGAGGGGGGGGGGGGCTGGGGTTGGGGGGGGGGGGGGGGGTGGGGGGGACACAGTTAGAATAGGGAGGGGTAGTAGCGACTGGAGGAGGTTACAGAGATAGGGAGGGTTGTAGGGGCTTGAGGAGGTTACAGAGATAGGGAGGGTTGTAGGGGCTGGAGGAGGTTACAGAGATAGGGAGGGTTGTAGGGGGTTGGAGGAGGTTACAGAGATAGGGAGGATTGAAGGGGGCTGGAGGAGGTTACAGCGATAGGGAGGGTAGTAGGGACTGGAGGAGGTTACAGAGATAGGGAGGGTAGTAGCGACTGGAGGAAGTTACAGAGATAGGGAGGGTTGTAGGGGCTGGACGAGGTTACAGAGATAGGGAGGGGTGTAGGGGTTGGAGGAGGTTACAGAGATAAGGAGGGTTGTAGGGGCTGGAGGAGGTTACAAAAATAGGGAGTGTTGTGGGGGTTGGAGGAGGTTACAGAGATAGGGAGGGTTGTCAGGGCTGGAGGAGGTTACAGAGATAGGGAGGGTTGTAGGGGCTGGAGGAGATTACAGAGATAGGGAGGGTTGTAGGAGGCTGGAGGAGGTTACAGAGATAGGGAGGGTTGTAGGAGGCTGGAGGAGGTTACAGAGATAGGGAGGGTTGTAGGAGGCTGGAGGAGGTTACAGAGATAGGGAGGGTTGTAGAGGCTGGAGGAGGTTACAGAGATAGGGAGGGGTGTAGGGGCTGGAGGAGATTACAGAGATAGGGAGGGCTGTAGGGGCTGGAGGAGGTTACAGAGATAGGGAGGGGTGTAGGGACTGGAGGAGGTTACAGAGATAGGGAGGGATGTAGGGACTGGAGGAGGTTACAGAGATAGGGAGGGATGTAGGGGCTGGAGGGGGTTACAGAGATAGGGAGGGTTGTAGGGGCTGGAGGGGGTTACAGAGATAGGGAGGGTTGTAGGGGCTGGAGGAGGTTACAGAGATAGGGAGGGTTGTAGGGGCTGGAGGAGGTTACAGAGATAGGGAGGGTTGTAGGGGCTGGGGGAGGTTACAGAGATAGGGATGGTTGTAGGGGCTGGAGGAGGTTACAGAGATAGGGAGGGTTGTAGGGGCTGGAGGAGGTTACAGAGATAGGGAGGGTTGTAGGGGCTGGAGGAGGTTACAGAGATAGGGAGGGTTGTAGGGGCTGAAGGAGGTTACAGAGATAGGGAGGGTTTTAGGGGCTGAAGGAGGTTACAGAGATAGGGAGGGGTGTAGGGGCTGGAGGAGGTTACAGAGATAGGGAGGGGTGTAGGGGGCTGGAGAAGGTTACAGAGATAGTGGGGTGCGAGGTCAATGGCGGGATTTGAAAACCAGCAGTGCCGGACCGGGAGCCGGAGTGGGGTCAGCGGGTGACGGGCGAACGGGACTCGGTGCGAGTTTGGACACGGGGGGGTGGGGAGGGGGGGCAGCGGTATTTTGGAAGTCTGTGGTCGGTCTCCTCGACCTTGTTGTGTTCTTTCTCAGTCCGTGCTCCCCTCTCTCTCGCTAACAGATCCGTCTTTCTCTCCCTCCCCCACCGCCCCCCAACACGTTCCATCCCAACAGATCACCATGGATTCCAAGATCACCAAACAGGCCCTGAACGAGATCGAGACCCGCCACACCGAGATCATCAAACTGGAGAACAGCATCCGGGAGCTCCACGACATGTTCGTCGACATGGCGATGCTGGTGGAGAGCCAGGTGAGGCCGTGCCCCTGGCACCCGCCCCGCACATGGTGGCTGAGTTCGCTTCGGAAAGGGCCAGGCTTCATCTCGGGCCTAGTGCTGAGTTAACTGGTCTCACTCGCCTGGGTGGGGTTGGGACCGCCTTCGGACACACAGGGAGAGAGCGGAAAATTGACCCCCAGGCTCCACTTTGGGCCTAGTGCTGAGTTAGCAGATCTGACCAGCCGGATGTGGGTGTGAGGTACCCCCCAGGCAAGCAGGGAGTGAGCGGAAAATTAACACCCAGGATCCACTTTGGGCCTAGTGCTGAGTTAGCAGATCTGACCAGCCGGCTGTGGGTGTGAGGCCCCCCCCACCACCCCAGGCAAGCAGGGAGTGAGCGGAAAATTGACACCCAGGCTTCACTTTGGGGCCTAGTGCTGGGTTAGCAGATCTGACCAGCCAGAGGTGGGTGTGAGGGTCCCCCCACCCCAGGCACGCAGGGAGTGAGCAGAAAATTGACCCCCAGGCTTCACTTTGGGCCTAGTGCTGAGTTAGCAGATCTGACCAACCAGATGTGGATGTGAGGGCCCCCCCCCAAGGCACGCAGGGAGTGAGCGGAAAATTAACACCCAGGATCCACTTTGGGCCTAGTGATGGGTTAGCAGATCTGACCAGCCGGAGGTGGGTGTGAGGGGCCCCCCACGGGCACGGCAGGGAGTGAGCGGAAAATTGACACCCAGGCTTCACTTTGGGCCTAGTGCTGGGTTAGCAGCCGGGGGCCACTTCCAAGTCCCCAAGTGCCCCGCCCGCCCTCTCCTGCACCAGAGGACTGGGGGGCGATCGCCAAGGTCCTGGGTCACCCACACAAGCCCGGAAGGTAAATGGGGGGGACGGCGATTTTTGGGGTGAGGCTCCCAGGCGAATAAAGGCAAAATGCGAAAACAGCGTCAAGGGGAATGTGGCTGGAGGAGGAGGGGGGGGTGAAGTAAGGCGGATCTGGAGGGGGTGGGAGTGAGGGGGCGCTCGTGCTCCGATCGTCCGCCTGGTGTCAACTGCAAAACCTGTTTCTCCCCACCTCTCCCCGTCCCCACACCTGCCCCACCTTCCCCAACATCCCCAACTACCGCCGGACCCATCCCTTTCACCCCACCACCCCGCCCGCCCAACGATCCCCGTCCCGTCCCACAGGGAGAGATGATCGATCGGATAGAGTACAACGTGGACCATTCGGTGGACTACGTGGAGAGGGCGGTGTCCGACACCAAGAAGGCAGTCAAGTACCAGAGCAAAGCGCGCCGGGTAAGTGAGAGAGAGAGAGAGAGAGAGCGGAGAGGAAACTGGGCAATGAGTCCATCACCCACAACCTCACCCCGGGCTGTCCTGGTCCGGGGAGCGTTTGAAGGGGACGGTGTAGAGGGAGCTTTACTCTTTATCCAACCCCGTGCTGTACCTGTCCTGGGAGTGTTTGATGGGGACAGTGTAGAGGGAGCTTTACTCTGTATCTAACCCCGTGCTGTACCTGTCCTGGGAGTGTTTGATGGGGACAGTGTAGAGGGAGCTTTACTCTGTATCTAACCCCGTGCTGTACCTGTCCTGGGAGTGTTTGATGGCGACAGTGTAGAGGGAGATTTACTCTGTATCTAACCCCGTGCTGTCCCTGTCCTGGGAGTGTTTGATGGGGACAGCGTAGAGGGAGCTTTACTCTGTATCTAACCCCGTGCTGTACCTGTCCTGGGAGTGTTTGATGGGGACAGTGTAGAGGGAGCTTTACTCTGTATCTAACCCCGTGCTGTACCTGTCCTGGGACTGTTTGATGGGGACAGTGTAGAGGGAGCTTTACTCTGTATCTAACCCCGTGCTGTACCTGTCCTGGGAGTGTTTGATGGGGACAGTGTAGAGGGAGCTTTACTCTGTATCTAACCCCGTGCTGTACCTGTCCTGGGAGTGTTTGATGGGGACAGTGTAGAGGGAGCTTTACTCTGTATCTAATCCCGTGCTGTACCTGCCCTGGGAGTGTTTGATGGGGTCAGTATACAAGGTGATTTACTCTGTATCTAACCCCGTGCTGTTCCTGTCTGGGAGTGTTTGATGGGGACAGTGTAGAGGGAGATTTACTCTGTATCTAACCCCGTGCTATACCTGTCCTGGGACTGTTTGATGGGGACAGTGTAGAGGCAGCTTTACTCTGTATCTAACCCTGTGTCTAATTCTCCATTTTTTGTCAACTCTCATTTCCCTCCCCGTTCCTCTCTCCCCCTCGGCCCTATTTCTGACACCTTCCCTCTCTCTCCCTCCCTCCCTCTCTTTTCTTCCTTCTCTGTACCTCCCTGTCTTTCTTTTCATCTCTCTCTCTCTCCCCCTCCCTCTCACGCTCCTTCCCTCTCCCTCCCTCTCTCCCTCCGTCCCTCTCTCTCTCTCTCTCTCTCACTCTCCCTCCCTCCCTCCCCCTCTCTGTAGAAGAAAATCATGATTATCGTCTGCTGTGTGGTGCTGGGTGTTGTCATCGCTTCGACCTTTGGCGGGATATTCGGCTAAGGGTGGCGTCACTGGATGAGGCACACGAGGGTGAGCCGGCACTTGTGCCCTCCGATGGTGAACAGCACACGCATCCCCCACCCCTGTCAGTGCCCCGAATGCCCTCGACACTTGTGGCGAAAGAGCAGGAGGCCTGTCAGGCTTGTCTCCTGTCTCATGTCTTCTGGCGCCTGGTTCCCTATGTGACCTGTTCTCTGTGTGTGTGAGAGCGTGTGTGTGTGCGTGTGCGTGTGAGCGAGTGCGTGTGTGTGCGTGTGAGAGCGTGTGTGTGCGTGTGCATGTGTGTATTTGACAGCATGTTCCCACATCCCCACCCCTCCCTTCACTCTCCCCTCCACACCCCCTACCCCACATCCTGTACTGTTTCGATGTGTTTCGATTAGTCTGCAAACAATGGTTTAATCAGGGGTCCGGAGGGGTTGGACTGGAGAACGGAGAGGAGGCTGTTATTCCCTCTCTCTCCATCTCTCTCCATCTCTCTCTCTCCATCTCTCTCCATCTCTCTCTCCATCTCTCTCTCCGTCTCTCTCTCCGTCTCTCTCTCCGTCTCTCTCTCCGTCTCTCTCCATCTCTCTCTCCATTTCTCTCCATCTCTCTCTCCATCTCTCTCCGTCTCTCTCTCCATCTCTCTCTCCATCTCTCTCTCCGTCTCTCTCCATCTCTCTCTCCATCTCTCTCTCCGCATCTCTCTCCGTCTCTCTCTCCATCTCTCTCTCCATCTCTCTCTCCATTTCTCTCCATCTCTCTCTCCATCTCTCTCCGTCTCTCTCTCCATCTCTCTCTCCATCTCTCTCTCCGTCTCTCTCTCCGTATCTCTCTCCGTCTCTCTCCATCTCTCTCTCCATCTCTCTCTCCATCTCCCCTCTCTCTCTCTCACTCGCAGCCCTGAGGTGCATGTGTTTTGCAGGAGAGAGAGAGAGAGAGACTGAGGGACAGAGAGAGAGAGACTGTGGGGGAGAGAGAGAGAGACGGGGGGGGGGGAGAGAGAGGCAGAGAGAGAGGGAGAGGGAGAAGTTGCCTCTCAGTAAAACTCTGCCCCAGAGCCCGTCTCCCCTTCGAAGTGATGATCTCCCACACCACCTTCCCCAAAACCATCCATTACCTTCTCTCTCTCTCTCTCTCTCTCTCCCTCTCTCTCTCTTTCTCTCTCTCTCTGTCTCTCCCTCTCTCTCTCTCTGTCCTCTCTCTCTCTCTGTCTCTCTCTCCCTCTCTCTCTCTTTCTCTCTCTGTCTCTCCCTCTCTCTATCTCTGTCTCTATCTCTGAGGGAGAGAGAGAGTGGGTGGGGGGGAAGGTGGTGAAAAAGGGAAACATGCCCAAAGCCCCCACCCCCTTCCTGGACCCACAAGCACAAACTGAGCCCCAGACCCTCCAACAAGAGGTTTCCAAATGAAACCCCCCCAAAACCAGCTAGTTGGAGGCAGTAACAGTGGTCTGCCACTGGGTGGTGGTAATGACCATGAATCCGGGTGGCTGCAGTCCCAGCTGGGAACCACTGGGTGGGGGTGTTGACCACTGATTTGGGTGGTTGCAGACCTAACTTGGCACCACTAGATGGGGGTGTTGACCATGAACCCCCGTGGTTGCAGTACCAGCTGGCCACCCATAGGTGGGAGTATTGACAGTGAACCTGGGCGGCTGCAGTCCCAGTTGGCCACCACTGGGTGGAGGTGTTGACCACAAATCTGGGTGACTGCAGTCCCAAAAGGCCACCACGAGGTGGGGGTGTTGACCATGAACCTGGGTGGTTGCAATCCCAGATGGGCACCAGTGGGTGGGAGTGTTGACCACAAATCGGGGCGGCTGTAGTCCCAAATAGGCACCACCAGGTGGGGGTGTCAACCACAGATCTGGCCCTCTTAAAGGGAAAGTGCCTCCTCAGTCCCCTCCCTTCCTCAATGCTACCCCCTCCATCCCAGCTTACGTTTTGATCATGTACATACTGTAAATATTGAGAGCATGTTCAGTTTTAGACCGTAATCGTGTGCAGAGTGACCGTACTGTAAGTGTGTAATGTATCCCCCCAACATTCGCTGACTCCCCCTCCATCCTGCCCTCTCCCCCTCTCCTCAATATTCACACACACAGACTCTATGCAGCTGTTTTTTTTTTATGTCTCAAATACAAACTGATTCTCCAGAGCAAAACCTCCCGCGTCTCGTCTCTTTATTTCTCGGGTGGTCAAACACACAGGCTCCCTCTCAACAGCTCAACAGTGCTGAGGGAGAGCCGCACTGTCGGAGGGTCAGTGCTGAGGGAGAGCCGCACTGTCGGAGGGTCAGCGCTGAGGGAGAGCCGCACTGTCGGAGGGTCAGCGCTGAGGGAGAGCCGCACTGTCAGAGGGTCAGTACTGAGGGAGCGCCGCACTGTCGGAGGGTCAGTGCTGAGGGAGTGCCGCACTGTCGGAGGGTCAGTAGAGAGGGAGCGCCGCACTGTCGGAGGGTCAGTACTGAGGGAGTGCCGCACTGTCGGAGGGTCAGTAGAGAGGGAGGGCCGCACTGTCGGGGGGTCAGTACTGAGGGAGCGCCGCACTTTTGGAGGGTCAGTACTGAGGGAGAGCCGCACTGTTGGAGGGTCAGTGCTGAGGGAGAGCCGCACTGTCGGAGGGTCAGTGCTGAGGGAGCGCCGCACTGTCGGAGGGTCATTGCTGAGGGAGCGCCGCACTGTCGGAGGGTCAGTGCTGAGGGAGCGCCGCACTGTCGGAGGGTCAGTGCTGAGGGAGAGCCGCACGGTCGGAAGGTCATTGCTGAGGGAGCTCCGCACTGTCGGAGGGTCAGTACAGAGGGAGAGCCGCACTGTCAGAGGGTCAGAGCTGAGGGAGCGCCGCACTGTTGCAGGGTCAGTGCTGAGGGCGGGAGGCACTGTGGGAGGGTCAGTACTGAGGGAGAGCCGCACTGTCGGAGGGTCAGTGCTGAGGGAGCGCCGCACTGTCGGATGGTCGGTGCTGAGGGAGCGCCGTACTGTCGGAGGGTCAGTGCTGAGGGAGCGCCGCACTGTCGTAGGGTCAGTACTGAGGGAGAGCCGCACTGTCAGAGGGCCAGTGCTGAGGGAGAGCCGCACAGTCAGAGGGTCAGTACTGAGGCAGCGCCGCACTGTCGGAGGGTCAGTACTGAGGGAGAGCCGCACTGTTGGAGGGACAGTGCTGAGGGACTGCCTCACTGTCGGAGGGTCAGTGCTGATGGAGAGCCGTACTGTCGGAGGGTCAGTACTGAGGGAGCGCCGCACTGTCGGAGGGTCAGCATGAGGGAGAGCAGCACTGTCGTAGGGTCAGTACTGAGGGAGTGCCGCAGAGTCGGAGCGTCAGTGCTGAGGGAGCGCCGCAATTTCGGAGGGACAGTGCTGAGGGAGCGCCGCACTGTCGGAGGGTCAGCACTGAGGGAGAGCCGGACTGTCGGAGGGTCAGTGCTGAGGGAGGTCCGCTGTGTCGGAGGGTAAGGTCAGATTGAGCGCCGGACTCTCGGAGGGTCAGTACTGACGGAGGGCCGCACTGTGGGAGGGTCAGTACTGAGGGAGCGCCGCACAGTCGGAGGGTCAGTACTGAGGGAGAGCCGCACTGTCGGAGGGTCAGTGCTGAGGGAGCGCCGCACAGTCGGAGGGTCAGTACTGAGGGAGAGCCGCACTGTCGGAGGGTCAGTGCTGAGGGAGCGCCGCACGGTCGGAGGGTCAGTGCTGAGGGAGAGCCGCACTGTCGGAGGGTCAGTGCTGAGGGAGTGCCGCACTGTGGGAGGGTCAGTGCTTAGGGAGCACCGCACTGTCAGAGGGTCAGTACTGAGGGAGCGCCGCACTGTCAGAGGGTCAGTGCTGAGGGAGAGCCGCACTGTCGTAGGGTCAGTGCTGAGGGAGCGCCGCACTGTCGGAGGGTCAGTACTGAGGGAGAGCTGCACTGTCGGAGGGTCAGCGCTGAGGGATAGCCGGACTGTCGGATGGTCAGTGCTGAGGGAGCGCCGCGCTGTCGGAGGGTCAATACTGAGGGAGCGCCGCACTGTCGGAGGGTCAGTACTGAGGGAGAGCCGCACTGTCGGAGGGTCAGTACTGAGGGAGTGCCGCACTGTCGGAGGGTCAGTACTGAGGGAGTGCCGCAGTGTCGGAGGGTCAGGGCAGAGTGAGCGCCGCACTGTCGGAGCGTCAATACTCAGGGGACGCCGCACTTTCGGAGGGTCAGTGCTGAGGGAGCGCCGCACAGTCGGAGGGTCAGTGCTGAGGGGGAGCCGCACTGTCGGAGGGCCAGTACTGAGGGAGAGCCGCACTGTCGGAGGTTCAGTACTGAGGGAGCGCCGCACTGTGGGAGGGTCAGTGCTGAGGGAGCGCCGCGCAGTCGGAGGGTCAGTGCTGAGGAAGAGCCGCACTGTCGGAGGGTCAGGGCTGAGGGAGCTCCGCACGGACGGAGAGTCAGTACTGACAGAGGGCCGCACTGACGGAGGGTCAGTGCTGATGGAGAGCCGCACTGTCGGAGGGTCAGCATGAGGGAGAGCCGCGCTGTCGGAGTGTCAGTCCTGAGGGAGCGCCGCACTGTCATAGGGTCAGTGCTGAGGGAGTGCCGCAGAGTCGGAGGGTCAGTGCTGAGGTAGCGCCGCAATGTCGGAGGGACAGTACTGAGGGAGCGCCGCACTGTCGAAGGGTCTGTGCTGAGGCAGCGCCGCACTGTCGGAGGGTCAGTGCTGAGGGAGCGCCGCGCTGTCGTCAGTACTGAGAGAGTTCCACAGTGTCGGAGGGTCAGTGCTGAGGGAGCGCCGCACTGTCGAAGGGTCAGTGCTGAGGCAGCGCCGCACTGTCGAAGGGTCAGTGCTGAGGCAGCGCCGCACTGTCGGAGGGTCAGTACTGAGAGAGTGCCGCAGTGTCGGAGGGTCAGTACTGAGGGAGTGCCGCTGTGTCGGAGGGTCAGTACTGAGGGAGTGCCGCTGTGTCGGAGGGTCAGTACTGAGGGAGTGCCGCAATGTCGGAGTGTCAGTACTGAGGGAGTGCCGCAGTGTCAGAGGGTCAGGGCAGAGTGAGCGGCGCACTGTCGGAGGGTCAGTACTGAGGGAGTGCCGCAGTGTCAGAGGGTCAGGGCAGAGTGAGCGGCGCACTCTCGGAGGGTCAGTGCTGAGAGAGTGCCGCAATGTCGGAGGGTTAGTGCTGAGGGAGCACCCCAGTGTCGGAGGGTCAGTGTTGAGGGAGAGCCGCACTGTCGGAGGGTCAGCGCTGAGGGAGAGCCGCACTGTCGAAGGGTCAGCGCTGAGGGAGAGCCGCACGGTCGGAGGGTCAGCGCTGAGGGAGAGCCGCACTGTCGGAGGGTCAGCGCTGAGGGAGAGCCGCACTGTCGGAGGGTCAGTACTGAGGGAGAGTCGCACTGTCGGACCATCAGTGCTGAGGGAGCGTCGCGATGTTGGAGGGTCAGTACTGAGGGAGCGCCGCACTGTCGGAGGGTCAGTACTGAAGGAGAGCCGCACCTTCGGAGGGAGAGCGCTGAGGGAGAGCCGCACTGTCGGAGGGTCAGTGCTGAGGGAGCGCCGCACTGTCGGAGCGTCAGTGCTGAGGGAGCGCCACACTGTCGGAGGGTCAGGAATGAGGGAAAACCGCACTGTCGAAGAGTCAGTACTGAGGGAGCGCCGCACTGTCGGAGGGTCATTTACTGTGGGAGAGCCGTACTGTCAGAGGGTGAGTGCTGAGGGAGCGCCGCACTTTCGGAGGGTAAGTGTTGAGGGAGAGCCGCACTGTCGGAGGGTCAGTACTGAGGGAGAGCTGCACTGTCGGAGGGTCAGTACTGTGGGAGCGCCGCACTGTCGGAGGGTCAGTACTGAGGGAGAGCCGCACTGTCGGAGGGTCAGTACTGAGGGAGAGCCGCACTGTCGGAGGGTCAGTGCTGAGGGAGGGCCGCACTGTCGGAGGGTCAGTACTGATGGAGCGCCGCACTGTCAAAGGGTCAGTGCTGAGGGAGAGCCGCACTGTCGAAGAGTCAGTGCTGAGGGAGAGCCGCACTGTCGGAGGGTCAGTGCTGAGGGAGCGCCGCACTGTCGGACGGTCAGTACTGAGGGAGCGCCGCACTGTCGGAGGGTCAGTACTGAGGGAGCGCAACACTGTCGGAGGGTCAGTACTGAGTGGACGCCGCACTGTCGGAGGGTCAGTGCTGAGGGAGAGCCGCACTGTCGGAGGGTCAGAGCTGCGGGAGAGCAGCACTGTCGGAGGGTCAGAACTGAGGGAGCGCCGCACTGTCAGAGGGTCAGTACTGAGTGGACGCCGCACTGTCGGAGGGTCAGTGCTGAGGGAGAGCCGCACTATCGGAGGGTCAGTGCTGAGGGAGAGCCGCACTGTCGGAGGGTCAGTGCTGAGGGAGAGCCGCACTGTCGTAGGGTCAGTACTGAGGGAGCGCCGCACTGTCGGAGGGTCAGTACTGAGGGACAGCCGCACTGTCGGTGGGTCAGAGCTGCAGGAGATCCGCACTGTCGGAGGGTCAGTACTGAGGGAGCGCCACACTGTCTGAGGGTCAGTGCTGAGCGAGAGCCGCACTGTCGGAGGGTCAGTAGAGAAGGAGAGTCGCAATGTCGGAGGGTCAGTACAGATAGAGAGCCGGACTGTCGGAGGGTCAGTGCTGAGGGAGCGCCGCACTGTCGGAGGGTCAGTACTGAGGGAGAGCCGGACTGTCGGAGGGTCAGTGCTGAGGGAGCGCCGCACTGTCGGAGGGTCAGTACTGAGGGAGAGCTGCACTGTCGGAGGTTCAGTACAGAGGGAGTGCCGGACTGTCGGAGGGCCAGTACTGAGGGAGTGCCGCACTGTCGGAGGATCAGTGCTGAGGGAGTGCCGCAGAGTCGGAGGGTCAGTAATGACGGAGGGCCGCAATGTCGGAGGGTCAGTGCTAATGGAGAGCCGCAGAGTCGGAGGGTCAGGGCTGAGTGAGCGCCGCTCTGTCGGAGTGTCAGTGCTGAGGGAGAGCTGCACTGTCGGAGGGTCAGCGCTGAGGGATAGCCGGACTGTCGGATGGTCAGTGCTGAGGGAGCGCCGCGCTGTCGGAGGGTCAATACTGAGGGAGCACCGCACTGTCGGAGGGTAAGTACTGAGGGAGAGCCGCACTGTCGGAGGGTCAGTACTGAGGGAGTGCCGCACTGTCGGAGGGTCAGTACTGAGGGAGTGCCGCAGTGTCGGAGGGTCAGTGCTGAGGGAGAGCCGGACTGTCGGAGCGTCAGTGCTGAGGGAGCGCCGCGCTGTCGGAGCATCAGTGCTGATGGAGCGCCGCGCTGTCGGAGGGTCAGTACTGAGGGAGTGCCGCAGTGTCAGAGGGTCAGGGCAGAGTGAGCGGCGCACTCTCGGAGGGTCAGTGCTGAGGGAGAGCCGCACTGTCGAAGAGTCAGTGCTGAGGGAGAGCCGCACTGTCGGAGGGTCAGTGCTGAGGGAGCGCCGCACTGTCGGACGGTCAGTACTGAGGGAGAGCCGCACTGTCGGAGGGTCAGTGCTGAGGGAGCGCCGCACTGTCGGACGGTCAGTACTGAGGGAGCGCCGCACTGTCGGAGGGTCAGTACTGAGGGAGCGCAACACTGTCGGAGGGTCTGTACTGAGTGGACGCCGCACTGTCGGAGGGTCAGTACTGAGGTAGCGCCGCACTGACGGGTGGTCAGAGCTGCGGGAGAGCAGCACTGTCGGAGGGTCAGTACTGGGGGAGCGCCGCACTGTCAGAGGGTCAGTACTGAGTGGACGCCGCACTGTCGGAGGGTCAGTACTGAGGGAGCGCCGCACTGTCGGAGGGTCAGTGCTGAGGGAGAGCCGCACTATCGGAGGGTCAGTACTGAGTGAGATCCGCACTGTTGGAGGGTCAGTGCTGAGGGAGAGCCGCACTGTCGGAGGGTCAGTGCTGAGGGAGCGCCGCAATGTCAGTGGGTCAGAGCTGCAGGAGAGCAGCACTGTCGGAGGGTCAGTACTGAGGGAGAGCCGCACTGTCGGAGGGTCAGTACTGAGGGAGCGCCGCACTGTCGGAGGGTCAGTACTGAGGGAGCGCGGCACTGTTGGAGGGTCAGTGCTGAGGGAGAGCCGCACTGTCGTAGGGTCAGTACTGAGGGAGCGCCGCACTGTCGGAGGGTCAGTACTGAGGGAGCACCGCACTGTCGGTGGGTCAGAGCTGCAGGAGATCCGCACTGTCGGAGGGTCAGTGCTGAGGGAGCGCCGCACTGTCTGAGGGTCAGTACTGAGCGAGAGCCGCAATGTCGGAGGGTCAGTACAGATAGAGAGCCGGACTTTCGGAGGGTCAGTGCTGAGGGAGCGCCGCACTGTCGGAGGGTCAGTACTGAAGGAGAGCCGCACTGTCGGAGGGTCAGTACAGAGGGAGAGCCGGACTGTCGGAGGGTCAGTGCTGAGGGAGCGCCGCACTGTCGGAGGGTCAGTACTGAGGGAGCGCCGCACTGTCGGAGGGTCAGTACTGAGGGAGAGCTGCACTGTCGGAGGGTCAGTACAGAGGGAGTGCCGGACTGTCGGAGGGCCAGTACTGAGGGAGTGCCGCACTGTCGGAGGATCAGTGCTGAGGGAGTGCCGCAGAGTCGGAGGGTCAGTAATGACGGAGGGCCGCAATGTCGGAGGGTCAGTGCTAATGGAGAGCCGCAGAGTCGGAGGGTCAGGGCTGAGTGAGCGCCGCTCTGTCGGAGTGTCAGTGCTGAGGGAGAGCCGCACTGTCGGAGGGTCAGTGCTGAGGGAGCGCCGCACTGTCGGAGGGTCAGTGCTGAGTGAGAGCCGCACTGTCGGAGGGTCATTACTGAGGGAGTGCTGCACTGTCGGAGTGTCAGTGCTGAGGGAGCGGCGCACTGTCGGAGCGTCAGTGCTGAGGGAGAGCTGCACTGTCGGAGGGTCAGTACAGAGGGAGAGCTTGACTGTTGGAGGGTCAGTGCTGAGGGAGAGCCGCACTGTCGGAGGGTCAGTACAGAGGGAGAGCCGGACTGTCAGGGGGTCAGTACTGAGGGAGCGCCGCACTGTCGGAGGGTCAGTACAGAGGGAGAGCCGGACTGTCGGAGGGTCAGTGCTGAGGGAGAGCCGCACTGTCGGATGGTAAGTGCTGAGGGAGTGCCGCACAGTCGGAGGGTCAGTTCTGACGGAGGGCCGCAATGTCGGAGGGTCAGTGCTGATGGAGAGCCGCAATGTCGGAGGGTCAGCATGAGGGAGATTCGCACTGTCGGAGTGTCAGTGTTGAGGGAGCGCCGCACTGTCGGAGCGTAAGTGCTGAGGGAGCGCCGCGCTGTCGGAGGGTCAGTACTGAGGGAGTGCCGCAGAGTCAGAGCGTCAGGGCTGAGTGAGCGCCGCACTCTCGGAGGGTCAGCGCTGAGAGAGCGCAGCACTGTCGGAGGGTCAGTGCTGAGGGAGAGCCGCACTGTCGGAGGGTCAGTGTTGAGGCAGCGCCGCACTGTCGGAGGGTCAGTGCTGAGGGAGCGCCGCACTGTTGGAGGGTCAGTACTGAGGGAGATCCGCACTGTTGGAGGGTCAGCGCTGAGGGAGAGCCAGACGGTCGGAGGATCAGTGCTGAGGGAGCGCCGCGCTGTCGGAAGGACAGTACTGAGGGAGTGCCGCAGTGTCGGAGGGTCAGTACTGAGGGAGTGCCGCAGTGTCGGAGTGTCAGTGCTGAGGGAGCGCCGAACTGTCGGAGGGTCAGCGCTGACGGAGAGCAGCACTGTCGGAGCATCAGTGCTGAGGGAGCGCTGCGCTGTCGGAGGGTCAGTGCTGAGGCAGAGCCGCAGTGTCGGGCGGTCAGGGCAGAGGGAGAGCCGCACTGTCGGAGCATCAGTGCTGAGGGAGCACCGCGCTGTCGGAGGGTCAGTACTGAGGGAGTGCCGCACTGTAGGTGGGTCAGTTCTGAGGAAGTGCCGCCCTGACGGAGGGTCAGTACTGAGGGAGTGCCGCACTGTCAGAGGGTCAGTGTTGAGGGAGCGCCGCACTGTCGGAGGGTCAGTACTGAGGGAGAGCCGCACTTTCGGAGGGTCAGTGCTGAGGGAGCGCCGCACTGTAGGATGGTCAGCGCTGAGGGAGAGCCGGACTGTCGGAGGGTCAGTGCTGTGGGAGTGCAGCACTGTCGGAGGGTCAGTACTGAGGGAGCGCCGCTGTGTCGGAGATTCAGGTCAGAGTAGGCGGCGTACTCTCGGAGGGTCAGTCTTGAGAGAGTGCAGCACTGTCGGAGGGTAAGCGCTGAGGGAGCGCCGCACTGTCGGAGGGTCACTACTGAGGGAGAGCCGCACTGTCGGAGGGTAAGTGCTGAGGGAGCGCCGCACTGTCGGAGGGTCAGTGCTGAGGGAGCGCCGCACTGTCGGAGGGTCAGTGCTGAGGGAGTGCCGCACTGTCGGATGGTCAGTACTGAGGGAGAGCCGCACTGTCGGAGGGTCAGTGCTGAGGGAGAGCCGCACTGTCGGAGGGTCAGTACTGAGGGAGAGCCGCACTGTCGGAGGGTAAGTGCTGAGGGAGCGCCGCACTTTGGGAGGGTCAGTACTGAGGGAGCGCCGCACTGTCGGAGGGTCAGCCCTGAGGGAGAGCCGCACTGTCGGAGGGTCAGTACTGAGGGAGCGCCGCACTTTGGGAGGATCAGTACTGAAGGAGCGCCGCACTGTCGGAGGGTCAGTACTGAGGGAGAGCCGCACTGTCTGAGGGTCAGTACTGAGCGAGAGCCGCAATGTCGGTGGGTCAGTACAGATAGAGAGCCGGACTTTCGGAGGGTCAGTGCTGAGGGAGCGCCGCACTGTCGGAGGGTCAGTGCTGAGGGAGCGCCGCACTGTCGGAGGGTCAGTACTGAAGGAGAGCCGCACTGTCGGAGGGTCAGTACAGAGGGAGAGCCGGACTGTCGGAGGGTCAGTGCTGAGGGAGCGCCGCACTGTCGGAGGGTCAGTACTGAGGGAGCGCCGCACTGTCGGAGGGTCAGTACTGAGGGAGAGCTGCACTGTCGGAGGGTCAGTACAGAGGGAGTGCCGGACTGTCGGAGGGCCAGTACTGAGGGAGTGCCGCACTGTCGGAAGATCAGTGCTGAGGGAGTGCCGCAGAGTCGGAGGGTCAGTAATGACGGAGGGCCGCAATGTCGGAGGGTCAGTGCTAATGGAGAGCCGCAGAGTCGGAGGGTCAGGGCTGAGTGAGCGCCGCTCTGTCGGAGTGTCAGTGCTGAGGGAGAGCCGCACTGTCGGAGGGTCAGTGCTGAGGGAGCGCCGCACTGTCGGAGGGTCAGTGCTGAGTGAGAGCCGCACTGTCGGAGGGTCATTACTGAGGGAGTGCCGCACTGTCGGAGCGTCAGTGCTGAGGGAGAGCCGCACTGTCGGAGGGTCAGTACAGAGGGAGAGCCGGACTGTCAGGGGGTCAGTACTGAGGGAGCGCCGCACTGTCGGGGGGTCAGTACAGAGGGAGAGCCGGACTGTCGGAGGGTCAGTGCTGAGGGAGAGCCGCACTGTCGGATGGTAAGTGCTGAGGGAGTGCCGCACAGTCGGAGGGTCAGTTCTGACGGAGGGCCGCAATGTCGGAGGGTCAGTGCTGATGGAGAGCCGCAATGTCGGAGGGTCAGCATGAGGGAGATTCGCACTGTCGGAGTGTCAGTGTTGAGGGAGCGCCGCACTGTCGGAGCGTAAGTGCTGAGGGAGCGCCGCGCTGTCGGAGGGTCAGTACTGAGGGAGTGCCGCAGAGTCAGAGCGTCAGGGCTGAGTGAGCGCCGCACTCTCGGAGGGTCAGCGCTGAGAGAGCGCAGCACTGTCGGAGGGTCAGTGCTGAGGGAGAGCCGCACTGTCGGAGGGTCAGTGTTGAGGCAGCGCCGCACTGTCGGAGGGTCAGTGCTGAGGGAGCGCCGCACTGTTGGAGGGTCAGTACTGAGGGAGATCCGCACTGTTGGAGGGTCAGCGCTGAGGGAGAGCCAGACGGTCGGAGGATCAGTGCTGAGGGAGAGCCGCACTGTCGGAAGGACAGTACTGAGGGAGTGCCGCAGTGTCGGAGTGTCAGTGCTGAGGGAGAGCAGCACTGTCGGAGCATCAGTGCTGAGGGAGCGCTGCGCTGTCGGAGGGTCAGTGCTGAGGCAGAGCCGCAGTGTCGTGCGGTCAGGGCAGAGGGAGAGCAGCACTGTCGGAGCATCAGTGCTGAGGGAGCGCTGCGCTGTCGGAGGGTCAGTGCTGAGGCAGAGCCGCAGTGTCGGGCGGTCAGGGCAGAGGGAGAGCAGCACTGTCGGAGCATCAGTGCTGAGGGAGCGCCGCACTGTCGGAGGGTCAGTGCTGAGGGAGCGCCGAACTGTCGGAGGGTCAGCGCTGATGGAGAGCAGCACTGTCGGAGCATCAGTGCTGAGGGAGAGCCGCGCTGTCGGAGAGTCAGTACTGAGGGAGTGCCGCACTGTAGGTGGGTCAGTTCTGAGGAAGTGCCGCCCTGACGGAGGGTCAGTACTGAGGGAGTGCCGCACTGTCAGAGGGTCAGTGTTGAGGGAGCGCCGCACTGTCGGAGGGTCAGTACTGAGGGAGAGCCGCACTTTCGGAGGGTCAGTGCTGAGGGAGTGCCGCACTGTAGGATGGTCAGCGCTGAGGGAGAGCCGGACTGTCGGAGGGTCAGTGCTGTGGGAGTGCAGCACTGTCGGAGGGTCAGTACTGAGGGAGCGCCGCTGTGTCGGAGATTCAGGTCAGAGTAGGCGGCGTACTCTCGGAGGGTCAGTCTTGAGAGAGTGCCGCACTGTCGGAGGGTAAGCGCTGAGGGAGCGCCGCACTGTCGGAGGGTCACTACTGAGGGAGAGCCGCACTGTTGGAGGGTAAGTGCTGAGGGAGCGCCGCACTGTCGGAGGGTCAGTGCTGAGGGAGCGCCGCACTGTCGGAGGGTCAGTGCTGAGGGAGTGCCGCACTGTCGGATGGTCAGTACTGAGGGAGAGCCGCACTGTCGGAGGGTCAGTGCTGAGGGAGAGCCGCACTGTTGGAGGGTGAGTGCTGAGGGAGAGCCGCGCTGTCGGAGAGTCAGTACTGAGGGAGCGCCGCACTGTCGGAGGGTCAGTACTGAGGGAGAGCCGCACTGTAGGTGGGTCAGTTCTGAGGAAGTGCCGGCCTGACGGAGGGTCAGTACTGAGGGAGTGCCGCACTGTCAGAGGGTCAGTGTTGAGGGAGCGCCGCACTCTCGGAGGGTCAGTACTGAGGGAGTGCCGCACTGTCAGAGGGTCAGTGTTGAGGGAGCACCGCACTGTCGGAGGGTCAGTACTGAGGGAGAGCCGCACTTTCGGAGGGTCAGTGCTGAGGGAGCGCCGCACAGTAGGATGGTCAGCGCTGAGGGAGAGCCGGACTGTCGGAGGGTCAGTGCTGTGGGAGTACAGCACTGTCGGAGGGTCAGTACTGAGGGAACGCCGCTGTGTCGGAGAGTCAGGTCAGAGTAGGCGGCTCACTCTCGGAGGGTCAGTCTTGAGAGAGTGCCGCACTGTCGGAGGGTAAGCGCTGAGGGAGCGCCGCACTGTCGGAGGGTCAGTGCTGAGGGAGCGCCGCACTGTCGGAGGGTAAGTGCTGAGGGAGCGCCGCACTGTCGGAGGGTCAGTACCGAGGGAGAGCCGCACTGTCGGAGGGTCAGTACTGAGGGAGCGCCGCACTGTCGGAGGGTCAGCCCTGAGGGAGAGCCGCACTCTCGGAGGGTCAGTGCTGAGCGAGCGCCGCACTGTCGGAGGGTCAGTAGTGAGGGAGCGCCGCACTGTCGGTGGGTCAGTACTGAGGGAGCGCCGCACTGTCGGAGGGTCAGCCCTGAGGGAGCGCCGCACTGTCGGAGGGTCAGTACTGAGGGAGCGCCGCACTTTGGGAGGGTCAGTACTGAGGGAGCGCCGCACTTTGGGAGGGTCAGTACTGAGGGAGCGCCGCACTGTCGGAGGGTCAGCCCTGAGGGAGAGCCGCACTGTCGGAGGGTCAGTGCTGAGCGAGCGCCGCAGTGTCGGAGGGTCAGTAGTGAGGGAGCGCCGCACTGTCGGAGGGTCAGTGCTGAGGGTGCGCCGCACTGTCGGAGGGTCAGTACTGAGGGAGCGCCGCACTGTCGGAGGGTCACTACTGAGCGAGAGCCGCATTGTTGGAGGGTCAGCGCTGAGGGAGGGCCAGATTGTCGGAGGGTCAGTACTGAGGGAGTGCCGCAGTGTCGGAGGGTCAGTACGGAGGGAGTGCTGCAATGTCGGAGTGTCAGAGGTGAGGGAGAGCCGCACTGTCGGAGGGTCAGTGCTGAGGGAGCGCCACACTGTCGGAGGGTAAGTACTGAGGGAGAGCCGCGATTTCGGTGGGTCAATGCTGAGGGGACGCCGCACTTTCGGAGGGTCAGTGCTGAGGGAGAGCCGCACTGTCGGAGAGTCAGTACTGAGGGAGTGCCGCACTGTCGGAGGGTCAGTGCTGAGGGAGAGCCGTACTGTCGGAGTGTCAGTGCTGAGGGAGCGCCGCACCGTCGGAGGGTCAGTACTGAGGGAGAGCGGCACTGTCGGAGGGTCAGGGCTGAGGGAGCGCAGAACTGTCGGAGGGTCAGTGCTGAGGGAGAGCCGCAATGTCGGAGGGTCAGTACCGAGGTACAGCCGCTCTGCCGGAGGGTCAGGACTTAGTGAGCGCCGCACTGTCGGAGGGTCAGTACTGAGGGAGAGCCGCACTGTCGGATGGGTAGTACTGAGGGAGAGCAGCACTGTCGGAGGGTCAGTACTGAGGGAGCGACGCACTGTCAAAGGGTCAGTACTGAGGGAGAGCCGTACTGACGGAATGTCAGTGCTGAGGGAGCGCCGCACTGTCGGAGGGTCAGGAATGAGGGAGAGCCGCACTGTCGGAGGGTCAGGGCTGAGGGAGCGCAGTACTGTCGGAGGGTCAGTGCTGAGGGAGCGCCGCACTGTCGGAGGGTCTGTACTGAGGGAGCGCCGCACTGTCGGAGGGTCAGTGCTGAGGGAGAGCCGTACTGTCGGAGGGTCAGTGCTGAAGGAGAGCCGCACTGTCGGAGGGTCAGTGCTGAGGGAGCGCCGCACTGTCGGAGGGTCAGTGCTGAGGGAGCGCCGCACTGTCGGAGGGTATGTACTGAGGGAGCGCCGCACTGTCGGAGGGTCAGTGCTGAGGTAGAGCCGTACTGTCGGAGGGTCAGTGCTGAAGGAGAGCCGCACTGTCGGAGGGTCAGTACTGAGGGAGCGCCGCACTGTCGGAGGGACAGTACTGAGGGACAGGCAAACTATCGGAGGGTCAGTGCTGACGGAGAGCCACACTGTCGGAGGGTCTGTGCTGAGGGAGCGCCGCAGTGTCGGAGGGTCAGTGCTGAGGGAGAGCCGCAGTGTCGGAGGGTCAGTGCTGAGGAAGCGCCGCACTGTCGGAGGGTCAGTGCTGAGGCAGACCGCAGTGTCGGAGGGTCAGTGCTGACTGAGTGCCGCACTGTCAGATGGTCAGTTCTGAGGGAGCGCCGCACAGTCGCAGGGTGAGGAATGAGGGAGAGCCGCACTGTCGGACGGTCAGTACTGAGGGAGCGCCGCACTGTCGGAGGGTCAGTACTGAGGGAGCGCCGCACTGTCGGAGGGTCAGTACTGAGGGAGAGCCGCACTGTCAGAGAATCAGTACTGAGGGAGAGCCGCACTGTCGGAGGGTCAGTACTGAGGAAGAGCCGCACTGTCGGAGAGTCAATGCTGAGGGAGCGCCGCACTGTCGGAGGGTCAGTACTGAGGGAGAGCCGCACTGTCGGAGTGTCAGTGCTGAGGGAGCGCCGCACTGTCGGAGGGTCAATGCTGAGGGAGCGCCGCTTTGTCGGAGAGTCAGTACTGAGGGAGCGTCGCACTGTTGGAGGGTCAGTGCTGAGGGAGCGCCGCACTGTCGGAGGGTCAGCCCTGAGGGAGTGCCGCACTGTCGGAGGGTCATTGCTGAGGGTGCTCCGCACTGTCGGAGAGTCAGTGCTGAGGGAGCGCCGCACTGTCAAAGGTCTGTACTGAGGGAGTGCCACACTGTCAGAGGGTCAGTACTGAGGGAGCGCCGCACTGTCGAAGGGTCAGTGCTGAGGCAGCGCCGCACTGTCGGAGGGTCAGTGCTGAGGGAGCGCCACGCTGTCGTCAGTACTGAGAGAGTTCCACAGTGTCGGAGGGTCAGTGCTGAGGGAGCGCCGCACTGTCGAAGGGTCAGTGCTGAGGCAGCGCCGCACTGTCGGAGGGTCAGTGCTGAGGGAGCGCCGCGCTGTCGTCAGTACTGAGAGAGTGCCGCAGTGTCGGAGGGTCAGTACTGAGGGAGTGCCGCAATGTCGGAGTGTCAGTGCTGAGGGAGAGCCGGACTGTCGGAGCGTCAGTGCTGAGGGAGCGCCGCGCTGTCGGAGCATCAGTGCTGAGGGAGCGCCGCGCTGTCGGAGGGTCAGTACTGAGGGAGTTCCGCAGTGTCAGAGGGTCAGGGCAGAGTGAGCGGCGCACTCTCGGAGGGTCAGTGCTGAGAGAGTGCCGCAATGTCGGAGGGTTAGTGCTGAGGGAGCACCCCAGTGTCGGAGGGTCAGTGTTGAGGGAGAGCCGCACTGTCGGAGGGTCAGCGCTGAGGGAGAGCCGCACTGTCGAAGGGTCAGCGCTGAGGGAGAGCCGCACGGTCGGAGGGTCAGCGCTGAGGGAGAGCCGCACTGTCGGAGGGTCAGCGCTGAGGGAGAGCCGCACTGTCGGAGGGTCAGTACTGAGGGAGAGACGCACTGTCGGACCATCAGTGCTGAGGGAGCGTCGCGATGTTGGAGGGTCAGTACTGAGGGAGCGCCGCACTGTCGGAGGGTCAGTACTGAAGGAGAGCCGCACTGTCGGAGGGAGAGCGCTGAGGGAGAGCCGCACTGTCGGAGGGTCAGTGCTGAGGGAGCGCCGCACTGTCGGAGCGTCAGTGCTGAGGGAGCGTCGCACAGTCGGAGGGTCAGTGCTGAGGGAGCGCCGCACTGTCGGAGGGTCAGGAATGAGGGAAAACCGCACTGTCGAAGAGTCAGTACTGAGGGAGCGCCGCACTGTCGGAGGGTCAGTGCTGAGGGAGGGCCGCACTGTCGGAGGGTCAGTACTGATGGAGCGCCGCACTGTCGGAGGGTCAGTACTGATGGAGCGCCGCACTGTCGGAGGGTCAGTACTGAGGGAGAGCCGCACTGTCGAAGAGTCAGAACTGAGGGAGAGCCGCACTGTCAAAGGGTCAGTGCTGAGGGAGAGCCGCACTGTCGAAGAGTCAGTGCTGAGGGAGAGCCGCACTGTCGGACAGTCAGTACTGAGGGAGCGCCGCACTGTCGGAGGGTCAGTACTGAGGGAGCGCCGCACTGTCGGAAGGTCAGTGCTGAGGGAGCGCCGCACTGTCGGAGGGTCAGTACTGAGTGGACGCCGCACTGTCGGAGGGTCAGTGCTGAGGGAGCGCAGCACTGTCGGAGGGTCAGTACTGAGTGGACGCCGCACTGTCGGAGGGTCAGTGCTGAGGGAGAGCCGCACTGTCGGAGGGTCAGTACTGAGTGGACGCCGCACTGTCGGAGGGTCAGTACTGAGTGGACGCCGCACTGTCGGAGGGTCAGTGCTGAGGTAGCGCCGCACTGACGGGGGGTCAGAGCTGCGGAAGAGCAGCACTGTCGGAGGGTCAGAACTGAGGGAGCGCCGCACTGTCAGAGGGTCAGTACTGAGTGGACGCCGCACTGTCGGAGGGTCAGTGCTGAGGGAGAGCCGCACTATCGGAGGGTCAGTACTGAGTGAGATCCGCACTGCTGGAGGGTCAGTACTGAAGGAGTGCCGCACTGTCGGAGGGTTAGTACTGAGGGAGAGCCGCACTGTCGGAGCGTCAGTACTGAGGGAGCGCGGCACTGTTGGAGGGTCAGTGCTGAGGGAGAGCCGCACTGTCGTAGGGTCAGTACTGAGGGAGCGCCGCACTCTCGGAGGGTCAGTACTGAGGGAGCACCGCACTGTCGGTGGGTCAGAGCTGCAGGAGATCCGCACTGTCGGAGGGTCAGTGCTGAGGGAGCGCCGCACTGTCTGAGGGTCAGTGCTGAGCGAGAGCCGCACTGTCTGAGGATCAGTGCTGAGCGAGAGCCGCACTGTCGGAGGGTCAGTACAGAAGGAGAGCCGCAATGTCGGAGGGTAAGTACAGATAGAGAGCCGGACTGTCGGAGGGTCAGTGCTGAGGGAGCACCGCACTGTCGGAGGGTCAGTACTGAGGGAGCGCCGCACTGTCGGAGGGTCAGTACTGAGGGAGCGCCGCACTGTCGGAGGGTCAGTACTGAGGGAGAGCCGCACTGTCGGAGAGTCAGTACTGAGGGAGAGCCGCACTGTCGGAGGGTCAGTACTGAGGAAGAGCTGCACTGTCGGAGAGTCAGTGCTGAGGGAGCGCCGCACTGTCGGAGAGTCAGTACTGAGGGAGAGCCGCACAGTCGGAGAGTCAATGCTGAGGGAGCGCCGCACTGTCGGAGGGTCAGTACTGAGGGAGAGCCGCACTGTCGGAGTGTCAGTGCTGAGGGAGCGCTGCACTGTCGGAGGGTCAGTGCTGAGGGAGCGCCGCTTTGTCGGAGAGTCAGTACTGAGGGAGGGTCGCACTGTTGGAGGGTCAGTGCTGAGGGAGCGCCGCACTGTCGGAGGGTCAGCCCTGAGGGAGTGCCGCACTGTCGGAGGGTCAATGCTGAGGGTGCGCCGCACTGTCGGACCGTCAGTGCTGAGGGAGCGCCGCACTGTCAAAGGTCTGTACTGAGGGAGTGCCACACTGTCAGAGGGTCAGTACTGAGGGAGAACCGCACTGTTGGAGCGTCAGTGCTGAGGGAGCGCCGCACTGTCGCAGGGTCAGTGCTGAGGGAGAGACACACTGTCGGAGGGACAGTGCTGAGGGAGAACCGCACTGTCAGAGGGTCAGTGCTGAGGGAGCGCCGCACTGTCGTAGGGTCAGTGCTGAGGGAGTGCCGCAGAGTCGGAGGGTCAGTGCTGAGCAAGCGCCGCAATGTCGGAGGGACAGTACTGAGGGAGCGCCGCACTGTCGAAGGGTCAGTGCTGAGGCAGCGCCGCACTGTCGGAGGGTCAGTGCTGAGGGAGCGCCGCGCTGTCGTCAGTACTGAGAGAGTTCCACAGTGTCAGAGGGTCAGGGCAGAGTGAGCGGCGCACTCTCGGAGGGTCAGTGCTGAGAGAGTGCCGCAATGTCGGAGGGTTAGTGCTGAGGGAGCACCCTAGTGTCGGAGGGTCAGTGTTGAGGGAGAGCCGCACTGTCGAAGAGTCAGAACTGAGGGAGAGCCGCACTGTCGGAGGGTCAGTACTGAGGGAGCGCCGCACTGTCGGAGGGTCAGTACTGAGGGAGCGCCGCACTGTCGGAAGGTCAGTGCTGAGGGAGCGCCGCACTGTCGGAAGGTCAGTGCTGAGGGAGCGCCGCACTGTCAGAGGGTCAGTACTGAGTGGACGCCGCACTGTCGGAGGGTCAGTGCTGAGGGAGCGCAGCACTGTCAGAGGGTCAGTGCTGAGGGAGCGCAGCACTGTCGGAGGGTCAGTACTGAGGGAGCGCCGCACTGTCGGAGGGTCAGTACTGAGTGGACGCCGCACTGTCGGAGGGTCAGTGCTGAGGTAACGCCGCACTGACGGGGGGTCAGAGCTGCGGAAGAGCAGCACTGTCGGAGGGTCAGAACTGAGGGAGCGCCGCACTGTCAGAGGGTCAGTACTGAGTGGACGCCGCACTGTCGGAGGGTCAGTGCTGAGGGAGAGCCGCACTATCGGAGGGTCAGTACTGAGTGAGATCCGCACTGCTGGAGGGTCAGTACTGAAGGAGTGCCGCACTGTCGGAGGGTTAGTACTGAGGGAGAGCCGCACTGTCGGAGGGTCAGTGCTGAGGGAGCGCCGCAATGTCAGTGGGTCAGAGCTGCAGGAGAGCCGCACTGTCGTAGGGTCAGTACTGAGGGAGCGCCGCACTGTCGGAGGGTCAGTACTGAGGGAGCACCGCACTGTCGGTGGGTCAGAGCTGCAGGAGATCCGCACTGTCGGAGGGTCAGTGCTGAGGGAGCGCCGCACTGTCTGAGGGTCAGTGCTGAGCGAGAGCCGCACTGTCGGAGGGTCAGTACAGAAGGAGAGCCGCAATGTCGGAGGGTAAGTACAGATAGAGAGCCGGACTGTCGGAGGGTCAGTGCTGAGGGAGCACCGCACTGTCGGAGGGTCAGTACTGAGGGAGAGCCGCACTGTCGGAGCGTCAGTACTGAGGGAGAGCCGCACTGTCGGAGGGTCAGTACTGAGGAAGAGCCGCACTGTCGGAGAGTCAGTGCTGAGGGAGCGCCGCACTGTCGGAGAGTCAGTACTGAGGGAGAGCCGCACTGTCGGAGAGTCAATGCTGAGGGAGCGCCGCACTGTCGGAGGGTCAGTACTGAGGGAGAGCCGCACTGTCGGAGTGTCAGTGCTGAGGGAGCGCTGCACTGTCGGAGGGTCAGTGCTGAGGGAGCGCCGCACTGTCAAAGGTCTGTACTGAGGGAGTGCCACACTGTCAGAGGGTCAGTACTGAGGGAGAACCGCACTGTTGGAGCGTCAGTGCTGAGGGAGTGCCGCAGTGTCGGAGGGTCAGTGCTGAGGGAGAGACACACTGTCGGAGGGACAGTGCTGAGGGAGAACCGCACTGTCAGAGGGTCAGTGCTGAGGGAGCGCCGCACTGTCGGAGGGTCAGTGCTGAGGGAGTGCCGCACTGTCGGAGAGTCAGTACTGATGGAGAGCCGCACTGTCGGAGGGTCAGCATGAGGGAGAGCCGCGCTGTCGGAGTGTCAGTGCTGAGGGAGCGCCGCACTGTCGTAGGGTCAGTGCTGAGGGAGTGCCGCAGAGTCGGAGGGTCAGTGCTGAGCAAGCGCCGCAATGTCGGAGGGACAGTACTGAGGGAGCGCAGCACTGTCGAAGGGTCAGTGCTGAGGCAGCGCCGCACTGTCGGAGGGTCAGTGCTGAGGGAGCGCCGCGCTGTCGTCAGTACTGAGAGAGTTCCACAGTGTCGGAGGGTCAGTGCTGAGGGAGCGCCGCACTGTCGGAGGGTCAGTGCTGAGGGAGTGCCGCACTGTCGGAGAGTCAGTACTGATGGAGAGCCGCACTGTCGGAGGGTCAGCATGAGGGAGAGCCGCGCTGTCGGAGTGTCAGTGCTGAGGGAGCGCCGCACTGTCGTAGGGTCAGTGCTGAGGGAGTGCCGCAGAGTCGGAGGGTCAGTGCTGAGCAAGCGCCGCAATGTCGGAGGGACAGTACTGAGGGAGCGCCGCACTGTCGAAGGGTCAGTGCTGAGGCAGCGCCGCACTGTCGGAGGGTCAGTGCTGAGGGAGCGCCGCGCTGTCGTCAGTACTGAGAGAGTTCCACAGTGTCGGAGGGTCAGTGCTGAGGGAGCGCCGCACTGTCGAAGGGTCAGTGCTGAGGCAGCGCCGCACTGTCGGAGGGTCAGTGCTGAGGCAGCGCCGCACTGTCGGAGGGTCAGTGCTGAGGGAGCGCCGCGCTGTCGTCAGTACTGAGAGAGTTCCACAGTGTCGGAGGGTCAGTGCTGAGGGAGCGCCGCACTGTCGAAGGGTCAGTGCTGAGGCAGCGCCGCACTGTCGGAGGGTCAGTGCTGAGGGAGCGCCGCGCTGTCGTCAGTACTGAGAGAGTGCCGCAGTGTCGGAGGGTCAGTACTGAGGGAGTGCCGCAATGTCGGAGTGTCAGTGCTGAGGGAGAGCCGGACTGTCGGAGCGTCAGTGCTGAGGGAGCGCCGCGCTGTCGGAGCATCAGTGCTGAGGGAGCGCCGCGCTGTCGGAGGGTCAGTACTGAGGGAGTTCCGCAGTGTCAGAGGGTCAGGGCAGAGTGAGCGGCGCACTCTCGGAGGGTCAGTGCTGAGAGAGTGCCGCAATGTCGGAGGGTTAGTGCTGAGGGAGCACCCCAGTGTCGGAGGGTCAGTGTTGAGGGAGAGCCGCACTGTCGGAGGGTCAGCGCTGAGGGAGAGCCGCACTGTCGAAGGGTCAGCGCTGAGGGAGAGCCGCACGGTCGGAGGGTCAGCGCTGAGGGAGAGCCGCACTGTCGGAGGGTCAGCGCTGAGGGAGAGCCGCACTGTCGGAGGGTCAGTACTGAGGGAGAGTCGCACTGTCGGACCATCAGTGCTGAGGGAGCGTCGCGATGTTGGAGGGTCAGTACTGAGGGAGCGCCGCACTGTCGGAGGGTCAGTACTGAAGGAGAGCCGCACTGTCGGAGGGAGAGCGCTGAGGGAGAGCCGCACTGTCGGAGGGTCAGTGCTGAGGGAGGGCCGCACTGTCGGAGGGTCAGTACTGATGGAGCGCCGCACTGTCGGAGGGTCAGTACTGAGGGAGAGCCGCACTGTCAAAGGGTCAGTGCTGAGGGAGAGCCGCACTGTCGAAGAGTCAGTGCTGAGGGAGAGCCGCACTGTCGAAGAGTCAGTACTGAGGGAGCGCCGCACTGTCGGACGGTCAGTACTGAGGGAGCGCCGCACTGTCGGAGGGTCAGTACTGAGGGAGCACAACACTGTCGGAGGGTCAGTACTGAGTGGACGCCGCACTGTCGGAGGGTCAGTACTGAGGGAGCGCCGCACTGTCGGAGGGTCAGTACTGAGGGAGAGCAGCACTGTCGGAGGGTCAGAACTGAGGGAGCGCCGCACTGTCAGAGGGTCAGTACTGAGTGGACGCCGCACTGTCGGAGGGTCAGTACTGAGGGAGCGCCGCACTGTCGGAGGGTCAGTGCTGAGGGAGAGCCGCACTATCGGAGGGTCAGTACTGAGTGAGATCCGCACTGCTGGAGGGTCAGTACTGAAGGAGCGCCGCACTGTCGGAGGGTTAGTACTGAGGGAGAGCCGCACTGTCGGAGGGTCAGTGCTGAGGGAGCGCCGCAATGTCAGTGGGTCAGAGCTGCAGGAGAGCAGCACTGTCGGAGGGTCAGTACTGAGGGAGAGCCGCACTGTCGGAGGGTCAGTACTGAGGGAGCGCCGCACTGTCGGAGGGTCAGTACTGAGGGAGCGCGGCACTGTCGGAGGGTCAGTGCTGAGGGAGAGCCGCACTGTCGGAGGGTCAGCCCTGAGGAAGAGCCGCACTGTCGGAGGGTAAGTGCTGAGGGAGCGCCGCACTTTGGGAGGGTCAGTACTGAGGGAGCGCCGCACTGTCGGAGGGTCAGCCCTGAGGGAGAGCCGCACTGTCGGAGGGTCAGTACTGAGGGAGCGCCGCACTTTGGGAGGGTCAGTACTGAGGGAGCGCCGCACTGTCGGAGGGTCAGTACCGAGGGAGAGCCGCACTGTCGGAGGGTCAGTACTGAGGGAGCGCCGCACTGTCGGAGGGTCAGCCCTGAGGGAGAGCCGCACTGTCGGAGGGTCAGTGCTGAGCGAGCGCCGCACTGTCGGAGGGTCAGTAGTGAGGGAGCGCCGCACTGTCGGAGGGTCAGTACTGAGGGAGCGCCGCACTGTCGGAGGGTCAGCCCTGAGGGAGCGCCGCACTGTCGGAGGGTCAGTACTGAGGGAGAGCCGCACTGTCGGAGGGTCAGTGCTGAGCGAGCGCCGCAGTGTCGGAGGGTCAGTGCTGAGGGAGAGCCGCACTGTTTGAGGGTCAGCGCTGAGGGAGAGCCGCACTGTCGGAGGGTCAGAACTGAGGGAGTGCCGCACTGTCGGAGTGTCAGTGCTGAGAGAGTGCCGGAATGTCGGAGGGTCAGTGCTGAGAGAGTGCCGGAATGTCGGAGGGTCAGTGCTGAGGGAGCGCCGCACTGTCGGAGGGTCAGTACAGAGGGAGAGCCGGACTGTCGCAGGGTCAGTACTGAGGGAGCGCCGCACTGTCGGAGGATCAGTAATGAGGGAGAGCCGCACTGTCGGAGGGTCATTACTGAGGGAGTGCCGCAGAGTCGGAGGGTCAGTGCTGATGGAGAGCCGTACTGTCGGAGGGTCAGTGCTGAGGGAGAGCCGCACTGTTGGAGGGTGAGTGCTGAGGGAGAGCCGCGCTGTCGGAGAGTCAGTACTGAGGGAGTGCCGCACTGTCGGAGGGTCAGTACTGAGGGAGAGCCGCACTGTCGGAATGTCAGTACTGAGGGAGAGCCGCACTGTAGGTGGGTCAGTTCTGAGGAAGTGCCGGCCTGTCGGAGGGTCAGTACTGAGGGAGTGCCGCACTGTCAGAGGGTCAGTGTTGAGGGAGCGCCGCACTCTCGGAGGGTCAGTACTGAGGGAGTGCCGCACTGTCAGAGGGTCAGTGTTGAGGGAGCGCCGCACTGTCGGAGGGTCAGTACTGAGGGTGAGCCGCACTTTCGGAGGGTCAGTGCTGAGGGAGCGCCGCACTGTAGGATGGTCAGCGCTGAGGGAGAGCCGGACTGTCGGAGGGTCAGTGCTGTGCGAGTGCAGCACTGTCGGAGGGTCAGTACTGAGGGAGCGCCGCTGTGTCGGAGAGTCAGGTGAGAGCAGGCGGCGCACTCTCGGAGGGTCAGTCTTGAGAGAGTGCCGCACTGTCGGAGGGTAAGCGCTGAGGGAACGCCGCACTGTCGGAGGGTCAGTACTGAGGTAGAGCCGCACTGTCGGAGGGTAAGTGCTGAGGGAGCGCCGCACTGTCGGAGGGTCAGTCCTGAGGGAGAGCCACACTGTCGGAGGGTCAGTGCTGAGGGAGAGCCGCACTGTCGGAGGGTCAGTACTGAGGGAGAGCCGCACTGTCGGAGGGTAAGTGCTGAGGGAGCGCCGCACTTTGGGAGGGTCAGTACTGAGGGAGCGCCGCACTGTCGGAGGGTCAGCCCTGAGGGAGAGCCGCACTGTCGGAGGGTAAGTGCTGAGGGAGCGCCGCACTTTGGGAGGGTCAGTACTGAGGGAGCGCCGCACTTTTGGAGGGTCAGTACTGAGGGAGCGCCGCACTTTGGGAGGGTCAGTACTGAAGGAGCGCCGCACTGTCGGAGGGTCAGTACTGAGGGAGCGCCGCACTGTCGGAGGGTCAGCCCTGAGGGACAGCCGCACTGTCGGAGGGTCAGTGCTGAGGGAGCGCCGCACTGTCGGAGGGTCAGTAGTGAGGGAGCGCCGCACTGTTGGAGGGTCAGTACTGAGCGAGCGCCGCACTGTCGGAGGGTCAGCCCTGAGGGAGCGCCGGACTGTCGGTGGGTCAGTACTGAGGGAGCGCCGCACTTTGGGAGGGTCATTATTGAGGGAGCGCCGCACTTTGGGAGGGTCAGTACTGAGGGAGCGCCGCACTGTCGGAGGGTCAGTACCGAGGGAGAGCCGCACTGTCGGAGGGTCAGTACTGAGGGAGCGCCGCACTGTCGGAGGGTCAGCCCTGAGGGAGAGCCGCACTGTCGGAGGGTCAGTGCTGAGCTAGTGCCGCACTGTCGGAGGGTCAGTAGTGAGGGAGCGCCGCACTGTCGGAGGGTCAGTACTGAGGGAGCGCCGCACTGTCGGAGGGTCAGCCCTGAGGGAGCGCCGCACTGTCGGAGGGTCAGTACTGAGGGAGCGCCGCACTTTGGGAGGGTCAGTACTGAGGGATCGCCGCACTTTGGGAGGGTCAGTACTGAGGGAGCGCCGCACTGTCGGAGGGTCAGCCCTGAGGGAGAGCCACACTGTCGGAGGGTCAGTGCACAGCGAGTGCCGCAGTGTCGGAGGGTCAGTACGGAGGGAGTGCCGCAATGTCGGAGTGTCAGAGGTGAGGGAGAGCCACACTGTCGGAGGGTCAGTGCTGAGGGAGCGCCACACTGTCGGAGGGTAAGTACTGAGGGAGAGCCGCACTTTCGGTGGGTCAATGCTGAGGGGACGCCGCACTTTCGGAAGGTCAGTGCTGAGGGAGAGCCGCACTGTCGGAGAGTCAGTACTGAGGGAGTGCCGCACTGTCGGAGGGTCAGTGCTGAGCGAGAGCCGTACTGTCGGAGTGTCAGTGCTGAGGGAGCGCCGCACTGTCGGAGAGTCAGTACTGAGGGAGAGCGGCACTGTCGGAGGGTCAGGGCTGAGGGAGCGCAGAACTGTCGGAGGGTCAGTGCTGAGGGAGAGCCGCAACGTCGGAGGGTCAGTGCTGAGGGAGCGCCGCACTGTCGGAGCGTCAGTGCTGAGGGAGCGTCGCACAGTCGGAGGGTCAGTGCTGAGGGAGCGCCGCACTGTCGGAGGGTCAGGAATGAGGGAAAACCGCACTGTCGAAGAGTCAGTACTGAGGGAGCGCCACACTGTCGGAGGGTCAGTGCTGAGGGAGGGCCGCACTGTCGGAGGGTCAGTACTGATGGAGCGCCGCACTGTCGGAGGGTCAGTACTGATGGAGCGCCGCACTGTCGGAGGGTCAGTACTGAGGGAGAGCCGCACTGTCGAAGAGTCAGAACTGAGGGAGAGCCGCACTGTCAAAGGGTCAGTGCTGAGGGAGAGCCGCACTGTCGAAGAGTCAGTGCTGAGGGAGAGCCGCACTGTCGGAGGGTCAGTGCTGAGGGAGCGCCGCACTGTCAGAGGGTCAGTGCTGAAGGAGAGCCGCACTGTCGGAGGGTCAGTACTGAGGGAGCGCCGCACTGTCGGAGGGACAGTACTGAGGGACAGCCAAACTATCGGAGGGTCAGTGCTGACGGAGAGCCACACTGTCGGAGGGTCTGTGCTGAGGGAGCGCCGCAGTGTCGGAGGGTTAGTGCTGAGGGAGAGCCGCAGTGTCGGAGGGTCAGTGCTGAGGAAGAGCCGCACTGTCGGAGAGTCAGTGCTGAGGGAGCGCCGCACTGTCGGAGAGTCAGTACTGAGGGAGAGCCACACTGTCGGAGAGTCAATGCTGAGGGAGCGCCGCACTGTCGGAGGGTCAGTACTGAGGGAGAGCCGCACTGTCGGAGTGTCAGTGCTGAGGGAGCGCCGCACTGTCGGAGGGTCAGTACTGAGGGAGAGCCGCACTGTCGGAGGGTCAGGGCTGAGGGAGCGCAGTATTGTCGGAGGGTCAGTGCTGAGGGAGCGCCGCACTGTCGGAGGGTCTGTACTGAGGGAGCGCCGCACTGTCGGAGGGTCAGTGCTGAGGGAGAGCCGTACTGTTGGAGGGTCAGTGCTGAAGGAGAGCCGCACTGTCGGAGGGTCAGTACTGAGGGAGAGCCGCACTGTCGGAGGGACAGTACTGAGGGACAGCCAAACTATCGGAGGGTCAGTGCTGACGGAGAGCCACACTGTCGGAGGGTCTGTGCTGAGGGAGAGCCGCAGTGTCGGAGGGTCAGTGCTGAGGAAGCGCCGCACTGTCGGAGGGTCAGTGCTGAGGCAGACCGCACTGTCGGAGGGTCAGTACTGAGGGAGCGCCGCACTGTCGGAGGGTCAGTACTGAGGGAGAGCCGCACTGTCATAGGGTCAGTACTGAGGGAGAGCCGCACTGTCGGAGGGTCAGCGCTGACGTAGAGTCGAACTGTCGGAGGGTCAGTGCTGACTGAGTGCCGCACTGTCAGATGGTCAGTTCTGAGGGAGCGCCGCACAGTCGCAGGATGAGGAATGAGGGAGAGCCGCACTGTGGAGGGTCAGTACTGAGGGAGCGCCGCACTGTCGGAGGGTCAGTACTGAGGGAGCGCCGCACTGTCGGAGGGTCAGTACTGAGGGAGAGCCGCACTGTCGGAGAGTCAGTACTGAGGGAGAGCCGCACTGTCGGAGGGTCAGTACTGAGGAAGAGCCGCACTGTCGGAGAGTCAGTGCTGAGGGAGCGCCGCACTGTCGGAGAGTCAGTACTGAGGGAGAGCCGCACTGTCGGAGAGTCAATGCTGAGAGAGCGCCGCACTGTCGGAGGGTCAGTACTGAGGGAGAGCCGCACTGTCGGAGTGTCAGTGCTGAGGGAGCGCCGCACTGTCGGAGGGTCAGTGCTGAGGGAGCGCCGCACTGTCGGAGGGTCAGCCCTGAGGGAGTGCCGCACTGTCGGAGGGTCAATGCTGAGGGTGCGCCGCACTGTCGGAGCGTCAGTGCTGAGGGAGCGCCGCACTGTCAAAGGTCTGTACTGAGGGAGTGCCACACTGTCAGAGGGTCAATGCTGAGGGAGCGCCACACTGTCGGAGGGTCAGTGCTGAGGGAGGGACGCACTGTCGGATGTTCAGAGCTGCGGAAGAGAAGCACTGTCGGAGGGTCAGTGCTGAGGGAGCGCCGCACTGTCGGCGGTTCAGTGCTGAGGGAGTGCCGCACTGTCGGAGGGTCAGTGCTAAGCGAGAGCCGCACTGTCGGAGATTCAGTGCTGAGTGAGCGCCACATTGTCGGAGGGTCAGCACAGAGGGAGAGCCGGACTGTCGGATGTCCAGTACTGAGGGAGAGCCGCACTGTCGGAGGGTCAATGCTGAGGGAGCGCCGCACTGTCGGAGGGTCTGTGCTGAGGGAGCGCCGCAGTGTCGGAGGGTCAGTGCTGAGGGAGAGCCGCACTGTCGGAGGCTCAGTGCTGAGGGAGCGCCGCACTGTCGGAGGGTCAGTGCTGAGGCAGACCGCACTTTCGGAGGGTCAGTACTGAGGGAGCGCCGCACTGTCGGAGGTTCAGTAATGTGGGAGCGCCGCACTGTGGGAGGGTCAGTACTGAGGGAGAGCCGCACTGTCGGAGGGTCAGTACTGAGGAAGTGCCGCACTGTCGGAGGGTCAGTACTGAGGAAGTGCCGCACTGTCGGAGGTTCAGTAATGTGGGAGCGCCGCACTGTGGGAGGGTCAGTACTGAGGGAGAGCCGCACTGTCGGAGGGTCAGTACTGAGGAAGTGCCGCACTGTCGGAGGGTCAGTGCTGAGGGAGAGCTGCACTGTCGGAGGGTCAGTACTGAGGGAGTGCTGCACTGTCGGAGGGTCAGTACTGATGGAGAGCCGCACTGTCGGAGGGTCAGTACTGAGGGAGTGCCACTCCAACATTATATTCGGCGTGTGGAAGCACATGGTTGGGATTACTAAATAGTCCAAGAAACTGTCAGATTTGTTATTGTTCCAACCTGTGGATCATCACTGACCTTTAAGAAGGATGTGAGGGAATTGGAGAGAGGGTGTGGAAAAGATTCACAGGAATGGTTCCAGGGATGAGGAACTTCAGTGACGTGGGTAGATTGGAGAAGTTGGGACTGTTCTCCTCGGAGAAGAGAAGGTCGAGAGGAGATTGGATCAAGGTGTTCAAAATTGTGAGGGGTTTGGGTCAGAGTGGATCAGGAGAAACTGTTCCCATTGGGGGAAGGATGGAGAAGCAGAGGGACACGGATTGAAGGCGATGGGTAAAAGGAGCAACGGAGACCCGAGGAGAAACCTTTTCACGCAGCGAGGGGTTAGGGTCCGGAACACGCTGCCTGAAAGTGTGGGGGAGGGTCAATCGAGGGGTTAGGGTCTGGAACGCCATGCATGAGAGTGTGGGGGAGGGAGGGTCAATTGAGGGGTTAGGATCAGGAACGCGCTGCCTGAGAGTGTGGGTGAGGGAGGGTCACTCGAGGGGTTAGGGTCAGGAACGCGCTGCCTGAGAGTGTGGGGGAGGGAGGGTCAATCGAGGGGTTCGGGAGGGGATGGGGTGAATGTGAGGGGATGGGGTGAATGTGTAGGGGATGGGGTGAATGTGAGGGGATGGGGTGAATGTGTAGGGTATCAGGGAGATGTCGGGGGAGGGGCCTGAGTTGCTGGGCTGGGTTGAAGGGCTACACAGGCCCAATGGGGCACAGTTATTGACCTCTCTCTGCCCACCCCCAGCCAGGCCCACTTCCCGTCCCTCTGGCACTGATGAATCACACAACTGTCTAGGCTGTAGGTTTAGCCCAGGCCCCACCTGCCTCCCAGCCTCTGGGAGACCCTTTATCTTGTGAGCTTTACATTCTGGAGAAATGTTTACTCCCCTCGGCCCCAAATAAAACGTCAGATCAGAGAAAGGCCAAATTGTCCCAGCTCGTGTCAGGGTTGCCAAGGTCACAGTGCGGCCTTGGGCCTGCTGCCTGGCGGTGTGGAAGGCCAGCCTGCTAACCCAATTGTGTACAGAGGATTTGGAGATGAGATAGCGGAGGACAGTTCGATCGCTCGGCCAGTCTCTGAGGCCCCGAGGCTGGAGGTAAATGCCTCGGTATCACCGGCTCAAGCAGGCAGCTAACTACCACCTTCTCAGGGGGCAATTAGGGACGGGTAATAAATGCTGGGCCCGGCCAGAGATGCCCACATCCCATAAATGAATAAATTATAAATAAAGTTTCAACATTGCACAATTTGATTTGCCCTCGTCCTTCTAGATGGTAGAGGTCGTGGATTTGGGCGGCGCTGTCGAAGGAGCCTTGGTGAGTTGCTGCAGTGCATCTTGTAGATGGTACACACACTGCTGCCCCTGTGCGTCGGTGGTGAAGGGAGTGAATGTTTGTAGATGGGGTGCTGATCAAGCGGGGCTGCTTTGTCCTGGATGGTGTCGAGCTTCTTGACGGTTGTGGGAGCCGCACTCATCCAAGCAAGTGGAGAGTATCCCATCACACTCCTGACTTGTGCCTTGTAGATGGTGGACAGGCTTTGGGGAGTCAGGAGGTGAGTTACTCTCTGCAGGATTCCCAGCCTCTGACCTGCTCTTGTAGCCACAGTATTTAAATGGCTGGTCCAGTTCAGTTTCTGGTCAATGGTAACCACCAGGATGTTGAGAGTGGATGTGGTGAGGATGTTTCCTCTTGTGCGAGAATCTCGAACTAGAGGGTTGATATATCCCCAAGTCGGGATGGTGAGGGGCTCGGAGGGGAACTTCCAGGTGGTGGTGTTTCCCGTGTGTCTGCTGCCCTTGTCCTTCTAGATGGTAGAGGTCGTGGGTTTGGGCGGCGCTATCGAAGGAGCCTTGGTGTAGTTGCTGCAGTGCATCTTGTAGATGGTACACACACTGCTGCTGCTGCTGCTGCTGTGGTGGGAATTGTGTGGCTTTTGGTTTGCAATTGTTGAAAGTTGCAAGTTTGCTTTCAATTCATTTTCGGGGCTACTTAAATATTTGTTTCTTAAACCTTCTTTCTCTCTGAAGGAAGCCTTTAATGGAGTTAGAATACAGTGGCTTCTCCCTACACCTACTTCAGGCCAGTTAACATATTGGTTTATATTCCATGCTGAGGGAGAGCCGCACTGTCGGAGGGTCAGTGCTGAGGGAGGGCCGCACTGTCGGAGGGTCAGTGCTGAGGGAGAGCCACACTGTCGGAGGGTCAGTACTGAGGGAGCTCCGCACTGTCGGAGGCTCAGTACTGAGGGAGAGCCGCACTGTCGGAGGGTCAGTGCTGAGGGAGAGCCGCACTGTCGGAGGGTCAGTGCTGAGGGAGAGCCGCACTGTCGGAGGGTCAGTACTGAGGGAGAGCCGCACCGTCGGAGGGTCAGTGCTGAGGGTGAGCCGCACTGTCAGAGGGTCAGTGCTGATGGAGCGCCGCACTGTGGGAGGGTCAGTACTGAGGGAGAGCCGCATTGTCGGAGGGTCAGTACTGAGGGAGCGCCGCACTGTCGGAAGGTCAGTGCTGAGGGAGTGCCGCGCTGTCGGAGGGTCAGTACTGAGGGAGCGCCACTCCAACATTATATTCGGTGTGTGGAAACACATGGTTGGGATTACTAAATAGTCCAAGAAACTGTCAGATTTGTTATTGTTCCAACCTGTGGATCATCACTGACCTTTAAGAAGGATGTGAGGGAATTGGAGAGAGGGTGTGGAAAAGATTCACAGGAATGGTTCCAGGGATGAGGAACTTCAGTGACGTGGGTAGATTGGAGAAGTTGGGACTGTTCTCCTCGGAGAAGAGAAGGTCGAGAGGAGATTGGATCGAGTTGTTCAAAATTGTGAGTGGGTCTGGGACAGAGTGGATCAGGAGAAACTGTTCCCATTGGGGGAAGGATCGAGAAGCAGAGGGACACAGATTGAAGGCGATGGGTAAAAGGAGCGACGGAGACACGAGGAGAAACTTTTTCACGCAGCGAGGGGTTAGGATCTGGAACGCGCTGCCTGAGAGTGTGGGGGAGGGAGGGTCAATCGAGGGGTTAGGATCTGGAACGCGCTGCCTGAGAGTGTGGGGGAGGGAGGGTCAATCGAGGGGTTAGGGTCAGGAACGCGCTGCCGGAGAGTGTGGGGGAGGGAGGGTCAATCGAGGGGTTAGGGTCTGGAACGTGCTGCCTGAGAGTGTGGGGGAGGGAGGGTCAATCGAGGGGTTCGGGAGGGGATGGGGTGAATGTGAGGGGATGGGGTGAATGTGTAGGGGATGGGGTGAATGTGAGGGGATGGGGTGAATGTGTAGGGGATGGGGTGAATGTGAGGGGATGGGGTGAATGTGAGGGGATGGGGTGAATGTGTAGGGGATGGGGTGAATGTGAGGGGATGGGGTGAATGTGTAGGGGATGGGGTGAATGTGAGGGGATGGGGTGAATGTGTAGGGTATCAGGGAGATGTCGGGGGAGGGGCCTGAGTTGCTGGGCTGGGTTGAAGGGCTACACAGGCCCAATGGGGCACAGTTATTGACCTCTCTCTGCCCACCCCCAGCCAGGCCCACTTCCCGTCCCTCTGGCACTGATGAATCACACAACTGTCCGGGCTGTAGGTTTAGCCCAGGCCCCACCTGCCTCCCAGCCTCTGGGAGACCCTTTATCTTGTGAGCTTTACATTCTGGAGAAATGTTTACTCCCCTCGGCCCCAAATAAAACGTCAGATCAGAGAAAGGCCAAATTGTCCCAGCTCGTGTCAGGGTTGCCAAGGTCACAGTGGGGCCTTGGGCCTGCTGCCTGGCGGTGTGGAAGGCCAGCCCGATAACCGCATTGTGTACAAAGGATTTGGAGATGAGATAGCGGAGGACAGTTCGATCGCTCGGCCAGTCTCTGAGGCCCCGAGGCTGGAGGTAAATGCCTCGGTATCACCGGCTCCACAAGACACGAGAGCACTAATCCCCACTCCAGGAGTATCAGAGTCCAACGCGGGGGGTAAATTATAGGGGCAATGAAGGGGTGAGTGGGTGAGGGGGGAACCCTGTATCAATATCACTCCAGAACAGAAAACATCATTTCTCGTATTTCTCTCTCTCTGTCCCCCTCTCTCTCTCTCTGTCCCTCTCTCTCTGTCTCTCTCTCTCTGTCTCTTCCTCTCTGTCTCTCGATTTCTCTTTGTCACTCTCTCTCTCTCTCTCTCTCCCCCTCTCTGTTTGTCTCTCTCTTTGTCTCTCCCTCTCTCTCTCTGACTTCCTCTCTCTCTGTGCCA
>NW_027598759.1:0-37139 GCF_964194155.1 Cetorhinus maximus
TGTGGAGCCTTGGAATCCACCCTTGCTGATTGCACCAACCTGATTCAGATCAAACGTTCAGCCAACTGAGCCAACCAGGCTCCCGAGGGGCATTGTTTCGTGGTGGAGGGAGTGATTGTTAAAGGTGGTTCTTAGGTGCACCTTAGATAGATGAAGCAGAATATATTCTGAATGGTGAAAAGCTAGAAACAATGGAAGAAGGAAAGGGTTTACCTATCCGGCAAACAAATGCCAGCAGGCAGGTATGTATCAGAGTTGGTAAGATGAATGGAATATTCCAAAGGAGGCTGGAATAGAGAGGGGTAGAAATTTTGAACCAGTTGTCTATCGCACTGGTCATACTCCTCCTAGAGTAACTATTTCAGTTCTGGGCACCGAAACTCAGAAAGGTTGCATTTCTTTTAGAGGGGTAGCGCCTCAGGTTCATCAGAATGGCCGTGTTAAGTTGCAGTTCATAACGAATGGAGCGGGTATAGAAGCTTGAAGTCCTTTGAAGAGCCAACCCCTTCGATTCAAATCCTGGAGGAAAACATAAAGGACGAAAGAAGGCTGTGCAGTATTGGTCACTTCCCCTTTCGTGTTGATCAAGTGGGAATCAGTTTGCTTGCCAATCTGTGCGTGTGTGTGTGTGTGTGTGAGAGAGAGAGAGAGAGAGAGAGTAGGTGGTATGTGTTAAAGTATGTGTGTGTGTGTGTGTGTGTAAGAGTGTGTGTTTGTGTGAGCGAGAGAGTGTTTGTGTGTGTAGAGAAAGAGCCAATGTGTGTAATAGAGAGAGAGGGTGTATGTGTGTCTGTGTAAGTGGGTGTGTGGGAGAGAGAGAGTGTGTGTGGGAGAGAGCGGATGTGTGTGTGTGTGTGAGAGAGAGCGAGAAAGTGTGTGAGTGAGACAGAGTGAGAGCATGTGTGTGTGTGTGTGTGTGTGAGTGAGAGAGAGAGAGGGAGAGAGGGAGAAAGAGAGTCACTGATTATGTGTGTGTGTGCGAGAGAGAGAGAGAGTGCCTGTGTCTGTCTGTGTGTGTTTATCTGTCGCTTTATGTAGCACATTTTGTTTTTGCTGCTTTCCATTTATCTAGCTACATTTCCTCTCTCTGTCTTGTTCTCTCTATGTGCATGTTTTTCTGCCTCCCTCTCTCCAACTCTCTCTCCCTCTCTGTCTCTCTCCTTCTCGTTCACACTGTCTCTCCTTTATTTTTCTTTCTCAGTCTCGCCCTGTCAGCCCGAGGCTCACACTGTTTCTCCTTTTCACACACTCCCTTTTTCGATTATGTGCAGGCTAGAGCACTCAGCTACTGACCTCATTACAAGCTTAGTCTAAACAAGGATAAAAGAACTGAACTCATGACGTGATGTGAGAGTTCCTGCCCTTGACATCAAAGTAGCAATTGACAGAGCGTAGCATCAAAGAGCCCTAGCAAAACTGGACCGAATGGGAATCAGGGGAAAACTCTCCACTGGTTGGAATTATACCTAGCACAAAGGAAGATGGTTGCTATTTTTGATGGTCATTCCGTAGTCTCAAGACAACCCTTCAGGAGTTCCTCAGGGTAGTGCCCTAGGCTCTTCAGCTGCTTGAACAATGACCTTCCCTCCATCATCAGGTCAGAAGTAGGGATGTTCGCTGATGATTGCACAATTATCAACACCATTTACGACTGCTCAGATACTGAAGTAGTCAGTGTCCATATGCAGCAAGACCTGGGCAATATTCAGGCTTGGTAAGTGGCAAGTATCAATCACGCTACACAAGTGCCAGGCAATACCATCCCCAAGAAGAGAGAATCTAACCAATACCCCTTGATATTCAATGATAATACCATCACTGAATTCCCCACTATCAGCATCCTGGGGTTACCATTTACCAGAAACTGAACTGTATTCTCCACATAAATACTGTGGCTACCAGGACAGGTCAGAGACTGGGAATTCCGTGGAAGGTAACTTAGCTCCTGACTCCCCAAAGCCTGTCTACAATGTGTCTACATGAGTGTTATTGGAATACCCTCCACTTGCCTGGATGAGTGCTGATCCAACAACACTCAAGAAGCTTAATACCACCCAGTGATGGGCACCCCTTTCGCCACCTTCAACATCCACTCCCTTCACAACCGAGGCACAGTGCCAGCAATGTGTCATTTGCAAGATGCACTGCAGAACCTCACCAAGGCTCCTTTGACAACACCTTCCAAATGCACGATCTGTACTACATAGAAGGGTAAGGGCAACAAATAGCCACCACCTTGGATTTCCAGTGAGAGTGAGAGGAAGGAGAGAGGAAGAGGGATTTGAGGAACAGAGGAAGGGTGGAGGGATGCACAGGAAGGAGACAATGATCGGGGGCGGAAGAAGGTAAAGGAGAATAGAAAAAGGGAGATAAAGGGAAGCATTGTGGAAGGATGGGAGGATAGAGAGATGATGGGAGGGAAATAGTAAAGTAGGGGGGTAACAGCAGAGGAGGGAAGGATGAAGTGTGTTGGGAGTTTGGGAAGGAGTGTGAAAAGTAGAGGGAGATGAAGGGAAGGAATTAGAGTGGGGTTAGCAGTCGGAAGAAGGGGAAGTACAGACAGAGAGCTAGAACTTAACACAGCACTCCACGCAGGATCTACCCAGAGCATTACAAAAACATTCCTAAATACCTCCCATCTGTACTTCCAACGCCTTGAGTTGAAGGCTATCACTACATAGGACTTTTAAAATGTTTATTGCAACTGTCCAACAGAATGCAATCATTTATGTCCTGCCATTCTTAAATCTGTCTGCTCCTCCGCAGCCCCTAACTTCTCGAAATTCCGAAAGGGGTTACGAAATTCTTTGGTGAGTGAGAAGGAGAGGGGACGATAAAGAGGCAGAGAAGGAGATAGAGAGAGAGAGAGGGAATAAGAGACGTAGGGAGTGGAAAGGACAGAGCGAAAAGGGCGCGAGAGAAAGAAATAAAATAAAGAAAGAGATATGACACACTACCAACCAAAATGACCCGGATTTAAAGTGAACTTGTTTGCAAAGCCTGCAACCGATTTGTTGCCGCCACGAATCTTTCCGATATTCTCGGACTGACGCATGTTCCCCATGTTGTGTAAAAATTCAACTGAGAACCGACTTTCTCTAGAATTTCATTAGATATGTTCTAATGTTTAGATATGGATAGACGATCTCCCCGTGCCTCTTATAGTCTGACTGACAACTGCTGAATCCTTACTCTATAACAACTCAGCCACGAGATTCTCCAGTCTCTCCAAATTGTTTAAGCCACTCATCCTTGGTACCATTCCGTTAAATAAACCTCCCCTCCATTCCTCCTCTTTTGATTACAGCGCATGCTTCATTGGAGTATTGTGAGTGCAAAGGTGGGCAGTCCCCATTAGGAAGGATGTTAAGGCTCCAGAGAAGATGCAGGTGAGATTGAGCAGATTGGTGTCAGGGTTGTGGGGCACCCATCTGAGATCTGAGAAGCTTGAGCTCTCCTTAAAAGAGGAGAAATGTAAGAGGGATGTATTCAACAGAATGGTACCAGGTTCAGTGGCTTCAACAGTTTGGAGAACTGGGTGGAGGTGTTATGGAGTTCATCAGACGGCAAGAAGCCGGGGCTTGTCGTGCGCGGGCTACAGCTGTCACTCAAACAGAATTGCGGTTACACAAAGATACCGCACACCCGCCAGGAGTCTGTTTCTCTTGTGAAAACTTCTAAACCTTTTTAATGCATTTCACTCAATGTCTGGTATCTGCGCTGCTGTTACACAGTGAATCTCCCCCTTCAGTGCATTGGAGCAGATTGACTGCAAATGTCATGTTCCTGTATTTTACTCCCATTGTGCTCCTCCTATTCCCAGCTGCAGCAAGTGGCAAAATTCAGCAGATTCCGCCCGTAATCTTCAATTCCCTGTACTCCACACTGCAGATTCGCTGTTCTGCGTCGGGAGTTGACGGCTCCGAGTTCTTTTGGTATCAGCAGCTCCCAAATCAAGAGTTATTTCTCCTTTTCCATTCCGCCAACTCCGGCAACATCGACCCTTTAGACGGTTTCACCGCCTCGAGGTCCGATGACTCGACCTTCCACGTGCAAGCGTCCAGCCTGTGAGGGGGGCACTGGAGGGTGTATTACTGCGCCTGGCACAGTGACAAAAAGGGAAAAAGACGATGCAGTCGGCAATGTGGCTCAGGGCAGAAACAAACTTATTGAGAACATGAGAGGGGAAAGAACTTCTGTTAAATTCATTCAGGGGCTGCTGGTGTCAGTAACAAGTTCAACAACTATTGTGCTTTATTTAGTCCTCGAGAAATTGGTAGCGAGCCACCTGCACAGATAGCAGTTAGTAAACTACATTGGGCTATATCCGGAGTCACGTCGAGGTCAGATCGGGTAAGGATGGCACATTTTCTTCTCTACTAGACATGAGTGAACCAGACGTTTTTTTTCACGACAATTCGGCAGTTTCATGAACACCAATACTGATACCAGCTTTTTATAGCAGATTTTATTCAATCTGCTGTCAGGATTGGGAGTTAAACTCATGTCCATGGATCATTAACCTAGTCTTCAATGCTATTCTTCAAGCAACAAACCCACTGTGCTACCAGTTGAACTCAGACATAGCACTGGCTACAGGCAGCGAAAGCAGAGATAGGGAGAAAGCAAAGCGTATAATTCATTGGCTGTCTTCCGACTAAAATTCGTCACTCTCTGAGAAGGTAACGAATGATTCAGACTAAGTGTAAATGTTGCAGGATTAAACTGACGTCAGACTCTGCTATCAAAGTGCGAAAAGTAAATATCCAGTGTCCGCATTAACTCCGCCCCGGAAATGACATGTTCTGTGTCGGAGTCAACGAACAAATAGAAGCTGGCCCCTTGCAACCACACATTGTACAATTTGGAGGAGGCGGCAGTAAATTCACTTAGCGCCCAGAATTTGAGATATCCTGCAGTGAAACCACCGGCCTTTCACCCTTACAAGATGTCTGTGTCTCAGCTCTGGGCTGTGCTGCTGATCTTACCAAGTAAGGTGGAACTGGCCTCTGAGGTGTCAGTGATGCTCATTGTTATTGCCCTGTGTTGGCTTTAACCCCCTTCCTGAGCTTATTCACACACCTTGGAGGTGTGGATTCCCTTTGCCTCTGTCTGTATGCCGCTGTGTCTGTCTGTCACTCTGTGTTTCTCTCCCTGTCATTCTGTTTCTCTTTCTACCTCTCTCCCTTTCTACCTCTCTCCCTTTCTACCTCTCTCCCTATTACTTTCTCTAGTCTGACCCTTCCTTTGTGTGCTTGTCTCCCTGCGCCTCTGTCTGTTTCCTCTATCTCACTCTATTCCTTTCATGTCCTATCGATTGCCCTTGGTTTTGCCGATCTCTTTGTTTCTCTCTCTCTCTCTCTCTCTATTTGCCTTTGACTCTGATTCTGCCCTATCTCTCTATATCTGGCTTTCGTTCTTTCTCTATACTTAAATCGCTTCCTGAAATTCCTGCTGTCATTCTCGCCTCCTCTATTTCTCAATCTGCTCTTGTGCTCCCTCAAGGGGTGTCACTGTTAACACTTGTCTTTTCGCTCTCTGTTTTACAGATGTGGCGGCCGTGCATGTCCAACAGTCTCCCGCTTACATATCCAGTCCCCCGGGCACTCCAGTCAGCATCGAGTGCCTTTACACAGAAGCAGATGCTAGCAGCAATTTCTACTGGTACCGATGGCATCCTGGCCGTGAGCCTCAGAACCTTTTCTATTCCTACCTCGGAAAAGTCACTCCGTCCGGTGAGGTGGACGGTTTCACCACCAGAAAACCCGACAATACCCACTTTTACCTGGAGACTACCAGCTTGTGGGCCAATCACTCGGCTGTGTATTATTGCGCCTGGAGTAAACACAGTGACGCATAGAGATGGGGGAGCTCAACAAAAACCCTAAATGGATCATAAAAACCTATGGGAGATATAATCACCTTTCTGTATGTCTGTTAGTATCTTTGTCTCCCTGTGTGTATCTAACTATCTGTCTGCCTGCCTGTTTATCTATCAATCCATCTATCTATCTATGGAACTAACTTTCTACCTGTTATCGAGATTTCAACTGTCATTGTGATCTCATCTATCAAAATATCTATTTACCTACCTAACGTCATTAATTACATTCCAACATTTAAGTAAATAATATAAATCATGATTAGTGTTTTATTAATCTTGATTCACCATCTTTCTCTTTTTCGCTTCAGATTATATCAATATATTTTTAATTAATAGAATTCAGCAGCACTGTTGCCGTTAAAATAATCTCTGAATTTTCCGAGCAGATGACGAGTTCGGTTAATTCTCCCATTGAAAGAACGGACGGAGGTGTGTGGCAAGGCACTACACAAAGCTCCCGACAGGGTCACTACATCCAAGGAAGTGGTTATCTCCGCCGGTGTTTGCTCTATTGCACTGGCGGCCAGAGATGCGCTGATTATCATAGAATCATAAAATTATGCCGCTCGAGGGAAGACCATTCGGCCCATAGTGCTTGCCTTTGTTTTCTGAAAGAGCTATCTTATCAATTCGCATTCTCCTGAGCCGTTCCCAATAGCACTGAAAACATTCCGCTTCATATATTTCTCCAATTCTCTTTTAAAAGTTACTATCGAATTTGCTTCCGGAGCCCTTTCAAGCAGAACTATTCCAGGTGACAATAATTTGCTGTAGAGAAGGATTTTACTGATCTCCACTGACCTACTGATCAAGGGATCTGGGAATCGTGCGGGAAAGTGGTGTTGAAGTAGGACAGCCATGAACTGGTGAAATGGCGGTGCGGTCTCGAGAGGCCGAATGGTCCACTCCTGCTCCTAAGTCCCTATGTCCCCACCTTGGTTCTTATGTCATTACTTTAAATCCCTGGATAACGGCAATCCTGCACTGTGTCTCATTATTTACTTTATCAAAACGCTTCATGATTTTCAACACCTCTTTCAAATTTCCCCTTATTTCACTGCACTAAGAGGAGCAAATCCACCCAAACAGGAAATAATTAATCTTAGAACCGTTAAAAGAGTAACGGTTGATTCACAGTGCAGAAATGAGTTACCTCTCCGGATCCCTTTCTCACTGGCACACCTGGCTCCTGACGGCGGTTTAAGCCTTTGTTGAAAACCGTTAAACCATTTGTCTAACAGACTGCAGCTGTCTTTTAAACAATTTTCAACGCATCTAGGAGTTCAACACTGCGAAGAAATTAACCCTTTTAAACTCTGTTCTCAGATGGGAAATTTAACCTCCTCTGCTTGAAGCAGGAAGGCACTTTTATGTGATTTAAAAAATCATGGAATAATAGCGCAAAGGTCAAGGCCATTCACAATTAAGCCCGGGCCCGGCGCTTTGAAGGTGCTATTTATTATTCTCACACCAATCTCATCTCAATCCTCTTCATTTTACCCTATCAGGGACTCGTCCAGCCTCATCTCCCTCATATCCTTAACTAGCTTCCCTCTTAAAGCCATCTATGCTATTCGGCACAATTGATTTCTTGTGGCAGTGAGTTATATATTCTTACCATTCCTTGGGTAGACATTACATCTGAATCCCCTATTAGATTTGTTAGTAAAGTATCTTTAATCGAGACCCTTAATTTTCGCCCCTCTATGCAATTTTTCTTAGCACCTTCTCTTTCCCAATAGCGTTGCATTAGGTTTTCAAATGTTTCATACAAATCCTTTTTGAAAATTACTATTCAATCTGCCTCCATCGCACTTTCAGGCCGCGCTTCCTCTACTCCACTAGCACATCGATTGAAATTAATTCCCCTGACCCCTTTAAAAACATTTTTGATAAGATGCGGACTTCGCTAACAAGATTAAATTTTGCTGCCCATCCCAATTTCCCATAAACTGAGTGGCATACTAGGCCAATTCAGAGGGAAGTTTAAGAGTCAATCACGTTGCTGTAGACCTGGGTTCACATGTAGGCCAGGTAAAGGTGGCACATCTCCTTTCCAAACAGCTTTTTACAAATCAAAATTCTAGCTGCCATAGTATTTGAACACAGTTCCCAGAGAATTAGACAGTGTCTATTGGATACCTAACTCGGAAACGTCACCAATAGGTCACCGCCTCCTCCTATGTCCTGCTGCTTTTACCAACCATGCTGATTCTGATTTCTCTGCCTACGAATATTTTTTTTAAAAATTTCATGGGATGTGGGCGTGGCTGACGTGGGGCCACTTGTTTTCCACCCCTAAATGTATTGACAAGGTGCTGGTAAGCCACCTTCTTGAACCAGTGACAGTGAGGGAGCCGGGGTCTAATCCCAAACTAGAATAGCGTGTGGCTTGGAGGGAAACTTTCATGTACCCATCTCTCTGTTGTCCTTCTCCTGCTGGAAGGTAGATGTCGCGAGTTGTTAGGTGCTGTCGAGGGAGCCTTGGTCAGTTGCTGCCGTGCATCTTGTAGGTGGAACATACATCGGTGGTGGAGGGAATGAATGTTTACATTGATGCACAGAGTGCCGGTCAAACGGACTTCTCCTGCCAGTGGAAACAATTTATGCATAAGTTCTCTATCGAACAGATGCGCATTAAGTGTTAAATCTTCCCATTATCTTGCTGTGCTCTTTGGAGAAGCATACTATCTTCTCCAGTCTCCCCACATAACTGATTCCCCTCAATTCTGGCACAATTCTGCTACAGAAGTCAATTATCCCTCTTGTCATTCAATGTGGACTAAAAGTCTCAAGTCAATATGTTGGTGAATAATTTATGTTGATAGCCTGGTGCAAAGCTGAGGGGAAGATGCAGTGTTGGAGAGTCTCTGCTGAGATCGCGCTGCACTGTCAGGTGGTCCGTACTTAAATCGTCGGAGGATCAGTAGTGAGGAAATAATTCAACCGACGCTTAATTTTTCTTCCCAGTTGGACATTGCATTTCTCACGGGAGCTGTTAGGAAAGATATTGTCTGTTCTCCAAGTGTCCAAAAGGCACATAACAGTGGAGCATCCAAATAATACAACATTGTCTGCACTTCCAAATGTTCCTTCCCTGGTTGGAAAGCGCATTGTTTGCCTCGAGATCATCAGACGCTCTCCAGAAATGTATGTTCTTTTGTTTCTATTTACTTACCTGACTTCAGGCGCCAATGTTACCATTTGCCTATGACCCATATTCAGCGTCGCAGTCACTGTCAGTGCTTGGTTCAGGCATTACATCGCCAGTTGCCCTGAGTCACACATCTAGATTTGCTCGCCTCCGCTCAGTTTCTGGCCCCGAGTGAGATATGTGGAATATTTCTAGCTATTATACTGGGATCTTGCTTTCAGGAAAACTATTGGCTAAATTCTATTGTGCTATTTGTTCATAGTACTATCGAGCAATAATAAATAAAGCAATCAAATATTTAACAGTCGGAATTTATTTCAATCTGCACGTGTTCTCAAAAGCCGCTCAACGTTCTTTTACCGACTAAAATATTTATTGGCATTAGATGTTCTCAGTATAACAACATAATCCTGTTGTTTCTTGACTAACTGCAAGCTTATTTTACTGTGCAGGTTATTTGTTGATAACACCTGGTTTATCGGAGTAAGTTAAGAACTGGAGTTCGATATAGTACATTTTTTATGTAACTATTGTCCGTTATACACCCAGCATCAACTGGAAATATCAACTAACTTCTAAAATGGAGCCGGTCTAGCAGCATCTGTGGAGAGAGAAACAGAGTTAATGTTTCCAGTCCGTATGACCCTTCTTCAGAGCTGAAGAGAAGTGGAAATGTGATGATATTTATACTGTTTAAGGGGGTGGGGCAGGTGGAGCTGGATAGAAGGCCAGAGATAGTTGGGGACAAAGGAGGGATTGACAAAGATGTCATGAACTAAAGGATAAAGAGAGTGTTAATGGTAGCGATTAGAGCTAAAAAAAAAGGTAAGAAAGCAGAATGTGATAATAGCAGGACAATGGAAACATTGTCTGAAAGAACATCATGGAATAAGTAACAGATGGCCCTGTAGGGGCTGGGGTGGGGGTAGCGCGGCCTCAGTAGAGACTCTACGACAATGCATCCCCTCCCCCTCCCCTAATCATGGAATGTGGGCGTCGCTGGCTGGGCCAACATTTATTGCCTATCACTAATTACCCTTGAGAAGGTGGTAGTGAGCTTCCTTCTTGAACCGCTGCAGTCCATGTGGTGTAGGTACACCCACAGTGCTGTTAAGGAGGGAGTCCCAGGTTTCTTATCTCGTGACAGTGAAGGAACGACGATATATTTGCAAGTCAGGATGGCAAGTGGCTTGGAGAGGAACATCCAGGTGGTGGTGTTCCCACGTATCTGCTGCACTTGCCCTTCTAGATGGCAGTGGCCGTGAGCTTGGAAGATGCTGTCTAAGGAGCCTTGGTGATTTCCCGCAGTACATCTTGTACATGGTAAGCACTGTGCGGCAGTGGTGAAGGGAATGCATGTTTGTGGATGGTGTGCCAATCAAGCGGGCTGCATTGTCCTGGACGGTGCCAAGTTCCTTGAGTGTTCTGGGATCTGCATTCATCTGGGCAAGTGGAGAGTATTCCATCACACTCCTGACTTGTGCCCTGTAGATTGTGGTCAGGCTTTGGGAAGTCAGGAGGCGAGTTAATTACAGTAACAGCGAAGCTCAATATGAAGAGGGTTTCAAAACATCAATTGAAATCACAAAAGCAATGGACGACAGGCTGTCCATTCTGAAGATCCTGAGTGTTAACCTCACAAACCAGGTGGAGTATTTCTGTGCAGTTGGCGATGGGGTGCAGTGCTTCAGAATCACCCAGGACGCTGACAAAACTGTCACACAGAAACTGCTGATATACCTGCCCCACCAAACAACTTGCTGCCTTCAAAGTTCTGCCCATACCACCAACTTGGTTATGTCATTTTGAAGTTCTACACTGTCCCTCCCCACAGTTTACAATGCTTCTAAGTTTTGTATCGCCTAATTTTGAAATAGTTCCCTTCAGGCCAATTTCTAGATCATCAATATATATCAGGAAGAACAAGTGTCTCTTGGGACCTCCACTACTAACATTGCTCTAGACTGAAAAAAACACCAATTAACCATTAATCTCTGTTCACTGTGACTCAGAGAATTCTGTATCCATGTTGTCAGTGTTCCTTTTATTCAATGAGTTATAACCTTTCCCAAAAATATGTTACGTGGCACTGTATCGAATGCCTTTTGGAAATCCATTTCCACCACATCAACAGCATTGCCCACATCAACCCTCTTCGATAAACTCCAGAAAGTTAGTCAAACACGATTTTCCCTTATGAAATCCATGCTGGTTCTCCTTAATTAACCTGCGTTTGTCCATGTGACTATTAATTCTGTCCCGAATCATGTTTCTACAAGTTTCCCCACCTCAAATGTTAAACTGACTGGCCTGTAGTTGCTGGATTTATCCTTACCCCATTTTTCGAACAAGGGCGTAACCTTGGCAATTTTCCAGCCCCCTGCCAACACGCCTGAGTCTAAGAAAGACTGAAAAATTATTGTCAGTGGCTCTACAAGTTCCACTTTCACTCCTCTCAGTATGCTTGGATGCATCTCATTGGGTTCTGCTGCCTTCTGAACTTTAAATACAGACACCCTATCTAATGCCTCCCCCTGATCCATTTTAAATTCTCTAGTGTATTTAGGACCAGCTCTTTCACTATGGCCTGGTGAGCATCATCGTCCTTAGTAAAGACTGATGCACAGTGTTCATTTAATTCCTCAGCGATGTCCCTGTCTCTATGTGTAAACAAACTTGCTTGTATCTAATCGCCCTACTCTTGGTATTTGGTAGGAATAACGAGCAAAGGCGATGTAAATAAAGGATTCTAAACTCTGAACGGAACGCAAGAGCAGACGGACCTGAGGTATCTGTGCACAGAATCGTTTAGTGTGGCAGGGGTAGCTGGGAAAGCAATTGATCGGGCATCTGGAATCGTGAGCTTTGCAAATCGAGACATAAGCGTGCAAAAGCGAGGAAGGTATGTTGGACTTTTACAAAACACTGTTTTGGTCTCAACTGAAGTACAGTGTCCAGTTCCGGGCTCCATATTTTAGGAGGGATATGAGGGGAAATCCTGCAGGAAAGATTTTCGAGAATGGTTCTGTGGTTAAGGGACGCTGGTTGCATGAATTGTTTGGTAAAGCTTCTTGGAGGACAAAAGCTTGTGCTGATATTTGATAGAGATGCTCCAAAGCACGGGGCGTCAGGGGGGAGCAGACAGGAAAAGCCTGTTCCCATTGGTGGAAGGGTCGAGAAGCAGGGGACACTGATTTCAGGTGAATGGCAAAAGTGCCAATGATGACGTGTGAGGGAATACCTTTTAAAGTGGTGATCGGTTAGCATCTGGAATGCACATCCTGGGGGTTTGTGCAGGCAGATCGAATAGTGGCTTCCAAACGGAATTTGGACAATTTGTCATCTGCTTAAATAAATGTGATGTCAAGATTGTCAGCAAGGAAGGAGTTAACTGAAATTCTTCTTTAATTAACGACAGTCTCAATTGGCCCTTATTGCGTCACTGGGGTAGGGGCGGGACTCTGTTATTATTAACATTATTCCATAGTGGGTGTCAGACCATCACCTCCACACTGACAGGGTTAAACTTCTCCATGGAAAGAGAGGGAGAGAGACTTGGGGGAGCGGGGGAGGGCGTGAGGGGTAGGGGTGGTGGCGTTGGTGAAATACCTTTGTTTGTCAAGGGAAGAGTTCCAAATAATCCTCTTCACATATAAGCAGCACTGAAGCCATGGAGTTTGAATATACTTTGCGTTCTATTCTTGCTGTTTTTGCTGCGCTTAGTTGTTTCATTGGTCCAGCCATAAATTCCATAAACCTGCAATACTGATCTCATCGTTTTGTTGTTACTTTTGATCCAGTTGTTATTTTTAATCCATCTTCTTTGTGATGTAGTTTTGATTTCCCCCTTTATTGATTATTACACAGTAGCCCATTTATCATTCCGAGTTTACTGAATGGCACATTTCTAAAACTGGATAGATTCTAGTTAAGGTTTTAAACCCCTCTGCCCTATGATAAAATAACATGAAGTGGGAGAGGAAGAATCCACTAATTGTGGTCCACGTGGGTACAGAAGTCGTGGCTGGGACTAAGAAAGAGGTTCCGCTGAGGAAGTGTGAGCAATGGTGGATACATTAAGAAAGCAAAACCACCAAGGCAATAATCTCCAGATAACTATCCAAACCACGGGCATATTGGCACAAGGTAACTAAGATCCTAGAGTTGAATGAGTGGCTGAAAGTTTGGTGTAGGAGTGATGGATTTCGATTTTTCGGGCGCTGATACGAGTAATGGGGAAAGGGGGAGATGTATCGTTGAGCAAACCTCAGCTGAACCACACAGCGACCAGTCTGCAGGCCAATCGTATAACTAGGGCTATAAAGGGGGCTTAAAAACTAATAGTCGGGTGGGGGATTCACGTGGGGGAAAATTTAAAGTTAAGGAGAAAGGACAAGGCAATAGTGAATGCCAGCAATACAAGGAGAGTATCACAGCAAGGGAGAGAATGCATGAATGTAAAAGTGCACAAACAGATAAAACCAGAATAGGGAAAAATGATAAAACAAAGGACAAAATTAAAAACGTTTGTTTTAAGTTAAATCTAAATGCACACGGCCTTCGTAACAAGGTGTACATATTGACAGAAATTAATAGATATCAATGTCAATAATGTGACAGCCATTTAGAGATTTGGCTGCAAGGTGACAAAGGCCGGGAAGTGAATATTGCTGGTTGTTTGACATTTCAGAAGGCTGAGGAACAGGAACAGGTGAGGTAGCTCTGTTGATAAATGATGTGATCTCTACATTAGTGAGAAATGATCTTGTCTCAGAATATTAAGATGTCGAATCAGTTTTGTTGGGGCGGGGGGGCGGGGGGGGGGGGGTGGGTGGTGGGGGGTGGCGGGGGAGGCGGGGAAATAAAGCAAAGGATATAATTCATTGGAGGGAGTAGCGTTTTGGCCCGATGGTAGGAACACTATTTGATGGGCTATAAATTAAGAAATAATGGTGTCTTCTAAGAAAGATACTGTATCAATTGTGGGAGGTTTTAATCTTCATACAGATGTGACAAATCGAATTCGTAGAAGTGGCCTGGGAGATGAGTTCACAGAGTGTATTTGGGGCAGATTGTTAGAGCAATGCATCTAGAAAGGACTTGGGAGCATGCGATTCTACGCCTGTAATGTGTGATTAGACAGGATTTATTAATTACTTCAGAGTAATGGATCCTCTGGGCGAAAATTGTCATGACATGATCGAGTTTCACTTTCACAGAATAACAGTATCTTTACAGTGCAGTTGGAGTTCATTCGACCCAGGGAGTTTGCACTGGCTCTCCGATAGACCAATCCCCTGCCTTATCCTGTAACCTTGCATATTTTTTCTTTTCAGTATACCTCGACCGAGCATGCCTCTACCACCCTTTCAGGAAGTTCGTTCCAGACTCCAACCACCCTTTGGGTGCAAAAGCTTTTATTCACATCAAACTTACTAATTTTGCCCATTATTATGAATCTGTGCCCCTTAGTTATCGATGTACTATTGAGTCGGAAATGTTTCTCACTATTTACCCTTGAGGATCTTGAATGCCGCTATCAAGTCTCCTCTCGGCTTTCTTTCCTCCAAGGAAAATAGTCCCAACATCTCCAATCTATGTCCATCGTTACAGTTCTTTATATCTGGAATCATTCTTGTGAATCTCCTCTGCACTCTCTCCAATGCTTCACATCCTTCCTCAGATATGGCGCCCGGAACCGGACGCAGTACTCCAGATGAGGCCTGACTGGTGTCTTACACCAGTTCAACAAGACCTCCTTACTGTTGTACCCATTGCCCCTGTTAATCAAACCGAGGATACCATATGCTTTATTAACTGCTCTCTCAACACGCCCTGCCACCTTCAATGACTAATGCACATATACACCGAGATCCTTCTGTTCCTGCACCTCCTTTAGAGCGTCTCCCTTTATTTCATTCTGTCTCTCGACATTCTTCCAGCCAAAATGAATCAGCTCACACTGCTCCGCATTGAACTTCATCTGCCAATTGTCTGCCCAATCCACCAACATGTCTATGCCCTTTTGAAGTTCAAGACTATCCCCATCACAGTTGACAACATTCCCAATCTTCATATCATCCGCAAATGTTGAAATTATGCCCTGCACACCACAGTTTAGGTCATTAATGTATATCAGGAACAGCAAGCATGCAAACATTGACCCCTGGGGAACAACCTTCATCCAATCTGAAAAACAACCATTTATCACTGCTCTCTGTTTCCTGTCAGTTGGCCAATTCCTTATGCAAGTGCCTGCTTTCCTTTTTATTCCATGAGCTAGAATTTTGCCCACAAATCTGTTGTGTGACACTATGTCAAATGCCCTTTGAGAATCCATATACACCACATCAACAGCATTGCCTTTATCAACCTTCTCTGCTACCTCCTCAAAAATAACACCAGCAAGTTAGTTAAGCATGATTTTCCCTTAATGAATCCATGCTGGCTTTCTTTGATTAACCTAAATCGGTCTAAATGGCTATTCATTTCATCCCGAACTATAGTTTCCAGAAGTTTCCATATGACTTAAATCAAACTGACTGGTCTGTAGTTGCCAGCTTTATTCTTGCACACCTTTTTGAACAACGGTTTAGCATTCGCAATTCTCCAGCCCTCCAGCACCACCCCGTGTCTAAGGAAGACTGGAAGAGTACCACCAGTGCCTCTGAAATTCCCACTCTCACCTCTCTCAGTATCCCCAGATGCATCTCATCCGGTCCTGGTGCCTTATCAATTTTAATTAAAGATAACCTTTCTAATGCCTCCCTCTTCTCAATTATAAATTCCCCGAGTGTACCAGTTGCCTCCTCTCTCATCTTGGCCTGGGTAGCATCTTCTTCCTTTGTAAAGACGGATGCAAAGTACTCATTTAATATCTCCACTAGTTACCCTGCCTTCAAATGAAAATATCCTCCTTTATCCCTAATTCGCTTTGCACTTTATTTTACCACCCATTCATTATTAACATGCTTAGAGAAGATCTTGGGATTCCCTTTTATGTTAACAGCCAGTCTCTTTTCATGCTCCCTCATTAGTTTTCTGATTTTTTTTTCATTTCCCCAATGGTCCTTTTATACTTAGCCTGATTCCCCATTGTATTTTCTGCCTGACATGTGTCGTACATGTACTTCTTCCTTTTCATCTTTGCCTCTATTTCTCTTGTCATCCAGAGTGTTCTTGATGTATTTGTACACTTTTTCCCATTCAAGGGAATATACCTTAACATTGCCTGCAATACCATCCCTTTGAAGGTAGCCCAGTGTTCAACCACCGTCTTTTCTGCCAATATTTGATTCCAACTCACTCGACTCAGATGCATGCTCATCCTATCGAAGTTGGCTTTCCCCCAATTAATTATCCATGCTTGGGTTGTTCCCTGCCCTTTTCCATGATTAGCCCAAACCTTATGATTCAATGGTCACTGTCCTCTAAACGCTCTTCACTTTGATCCACTTGGGCCAACTCATTCTCCAGGACCAGATCCAACAATGCCTGCCCTCTCGTTGGATTCTCATTGCCCCCTCGTTCAGTTTTAACGTAAGAAATGTGGCCTGAAACTAGACTCTTAAACCAAAATAAAGGCAAGTACAGAGTTAGGAAGACAGAGTTGGTTAAAGGCAGCTGGAAAAAAGTTAGAAGATAAGACATTCGAGAAGCAGTGGCAGAAAAATATTTCATAATGCTCAACAAAGGTATATTTCATTGAGAACGACGTATTTCCTGAGAATGGGGTAGCATGCGTGTCTAAATATAGAAGTTAAGGGTTTTGTTAAATTGAAAGGAAAGATACACAATGCTGCAAAAATTAGCAGCAAGAAAACCGATTTGGAAAAGTATATAAACTAGCAAAGGATAACTGACAATATATTAAAGATAAATAAATTGAAGTAAACTCATTGAATATAAAACTAGACAGTTAAATCTGCTGTAAGTATAATACCCTGGAAACTAGAAGCTAAGCTAAGCGTTATTCCCTCAGAGGTTGAGACTGGGGAATTAATAATGGGAAGGAAGAAACTGGCAGAAGCTTTGAATGTATTTGACACAAAGAAAAGAAAATCGAGAAGGAAAGAAAGGAGGAACTTAAAACAATCACGATCGCTCTTGGAAAATGTGTTAGGTAAACTAATGTGACTACACGCTGGGAAGTCCCGTGGCCCTGAAGGCCGCATCATACGGTCTTAAACGAAGTGTTCCAGAAATAGCGAATGCATTCAAATTCCAATATTGCCAGGATTCTGAAAAGGTCCTAGCGGCTTTGAAAATTGCAAATGCAACACATCTACTCAAAAATGGAGGGGGAACAAAAAGCAGGAAACTTTAGGCCAGTGAGCTTAACCTCAGGAATAGCGAAAATGCTGGAATCCATAATTAAGGAAGTCGTAGCAGAATATATTAATAATATCCATGCTATCCTGCAGAGTCGACATGGTTTTATGAAAGTGAAATCCTGTTTTACAAATTTGTTAGCGTTCTTAGGGTATTTCACAAACAGAGCGGGCAGAAAGGAGGCAGTAGATTTGCATTTCTAAGAAGATTTTCGATAACGTGTCACAAAAAAGATTACGACAGGAGGTATCATGCTGGGGGTTATATCTTAGCGTGGGCATTGTTTGGGAAACTAACAGGAAACAGAAAGTTAATAAAGGCGTATTTTTCAGGTTGTTAAACTGAACTAATTGAGTGCCTCAAAGATCAGCGTTAAGACCGCAACGATTTACAATCTACATTAATAACTTAGACTAAGCGACAGACTGAATTATAGCCAAATTTGATGATGATACACAAACAAGTAGCAAAGTCAGTTGTGAGGAGGATACAAAGAGTCTGCAATGGTGCGATAGGTTGTTAATGAGCAAAAAAGGAAGATTGGAATGTGGGAAAGTTTGAGGTTGTCAACTTCGGCAGAAAGAATAGAAAAGTAGTGCATTATTGTTAATGGAGAGAGACTGCAGAATGCTGCGGTGTAGAGGGATCTGGGTATCCTTGTGCATGAATCACAAAAAATCAACATTCAGGTACAGCAAGTAAATAGGGAGTAAAATGGAATGTTGGCATTTATTGAAAGGGGAGTGGAATATTAAAACAGTGAAATCCTGTGTAAATGTTACAGGACCTTGGTGAAACCGCATTTGGAGCATTGTGTAAGTTCTAGTCTTACATATACTTGCATTGGAAGCAGTTCAGAGAATGTTCACTAGGTTGATTTATGAGACGAAAGGCTTGATTTATGGCGAAAGCTTGAGTAGCTTCTGCATATACCCATTGGAGTTCAGATGAATGGGAGGTAACCTTATTTAAACTTTTGAGATTCCGAGAGAGCTAATAGGGTCGATGTTGAGAAGGTGTTTACACTCGTGCAGCAAACTAGGGGGTACAGTTTAAAAGGACAGTGTCTCCTGTTGCAGAGGGAGATGAGGGAAAGTTTACAGGGCCGTTAATCGTTGGAATTCTTCTCCCCGGAGGGCAGTTGAGGCTGGGCCATTGAATATATTCAAGGCTGCGTTAGACAGAGTTTTGATGTAGAGGGGAGTCAAGAGTTATGTAGGGCCGTCAGGAAAGTGGATTCAGACCACAATCAGATCAGCCATGATCGAAAGGAATGGCGTAGCAGGCTGAAGGGCCAGAAAGGCCTACTCTTGCCTTTATTTCTTGTGATCTTATGCTAAAAACATCCTATTAAATTTCGTAGCTACACAGAAATTATTGGACGAGAAAAGATCACCGTGCAACTCGCTGCAGTTTCCCCATTCTATTAATCCCATGCTACAATAATGATGGTATTGCTCACTGAACGGGAGCAGAGGTGTTTAGTAATCTCGAAGCCTGGAACAATGATCTGAGACATAAGTCACAATACCGAGGAGATTTGAATTCAGTTCATTCAATAAATGGGTAATCATGCTATTACCAACACTGGTGACGTCGGAACAACTAGGTTTTCGCAATAAATAACAGCATCTTGCTCCACAATGTCCTTTAGGAGAGGACGTCATACGTCCTCCTCCTGTTTGGCCTACATGTGCCTTCAAACCCACAGCAGTGGGTTGCTCCGGAATTGGGTTATTCACCCATTCAGTTTCATTCAGGAAAGCGGCTTACCACCACTTTGTCAAGGGCAGCCTGGGATAGAGAATAAATGTTGGGCTTGTTAATAACGCTAATACGCATTGAATTGTTAAAACAAGCTGAAAATTCATCAATTTGTCTACAATCCCAGGCATCAAGCCAAAAATGGTCGAAGGGTCAAAGATCTTTAGGAACCACAAGCAGACCAAAAACGGTACATTTGTGATGTGTCATCTTACTCATCTATCTCAAAATATTATTTTCTGAAAGAGATCATTTAAATGGGGGCTTTCATAGCCCAATGGGATCTGTCAGCAGCGTCCTCATAAGGAGATTGCTCCAATAAATGACCATTTTTTGTTGAAATACTTCCAAGGACGATATTAAGCCTAGGCCTTTTCCCATGTTTGCACCTTACATCTACATTTTTGCACCTTACAACTAATACCAGTAAAGAAGTTTGCACAAGAAAACAGATAATGAACATGGCTCGCTGAAAAAAGGTCGCGATTACGGATGGGGTTTGATTACGCCAGATGGAGCTGGTTGGCGCGTGGTTACCAAATGCTGAAACTGATGACATTGAGAGTCCATTGCAAGTCGTTCGCGGCCACCAGGGGACAGACGCATAGGTCACTTCCTAAAGCAGCATACCGCCACCTTCTCAAGGGCAATTAGGGGTGGGCAATTAAAGCTAGCCTAGCCACGTCCCTTGAACGAATGTATTTATTGCCCAGACTTAATAGCCCTTGAGCAGGTGGTGGTATGCTGCCTTGTTGAACCACTGCAGTCCACGTGTTGCAGAAACATCCATGGTGCTCTCCGGAAAGGAGTTCAAGGATTTTGACACAGCGACAGTGAATTTCTCACAGAATTGCACTTGGAATTATGCGTATGGAGAGAACTACCTCATCTCCTGTGCATTACACAAAAACATATGGAAGACCCTTAGCGCGACAGTGGTGTAGTGGTGAAATTAATTGGCTAATAATCCGAAAAGTTAGGCTAATGCTTTGGTGACTTGGGTTCACATCCCACCATAGCAAGTGGTAGAATTTAAATGCAATCAATAACAATTCTGGAATTGAAAACCACCCTGATTAATGATGATCACAATACTGTCATCGCTTGTCACAGAAGCCCATCTAGTTCACTAATGACCTTTGAGAAAGGAAACCTGACGTCCTTATCTGGCCTACGTGTGACTCCAGATGTGGTTGACTCTGTAAATGGGTGAGTAAAAATAAGCTACTCAGTTCAAGAGCAGGCGCCCACATCCCACGGGGAATATAAAGAATGTTTTCGATTTTTTACTTTCCCTTAAGCATGTGTTTAACTTGCAGCAATTTCGATAGCCTTGAACTATCTCAGCGCGTCAACTAAGCTTCACGGACAATGAAACTTTTGTGAAGTCTGGGCACAGTGGAAAGGCAGAAGCCATAGTGTGCAGCAAACTCCGACAACAGCAATGTAACAATTATCAGATAACCTGTTTCACTAAAGTCCTTTGAGAGATACATTATTCCCCAGGATATACTGTGAGAGTTGTCCTGTTTTTTTCTAAATTGAGGATAAGGGCCTGAAAGAGCAGCAGAAAGAACGTTCAGCGTTCATTCAGTACTGGCGCCCCGACATTGCAGTACTCCCTCTGTACTTCTCCTCCAATAGGGCAATGCTATGTGATACCTCCAAAAGTGCGGCATTCTTTCCTTACAGCCCTTCCGCAGTTCAGTGCTCCCTCGGTACTGTCCCTTCCGGCGCAGCAGCACTTATTTCCTATTGCAATGGGAGTGTCACCTTAGGTATTCCGCTTTCCACTCTGACGTGGGGCTTAAACCAAACAACCTCCACCTGTGCAACCGCTGACATATAAAGGCGCATCAGAGGAACTGATCAGTCACACACGGCGCTTTAATATCCTTCCCGCTGAGCAGGTTGCAACTAGCATATCACCGTTGATACAATCAGCACGCTATAGAACAACCAGGAAACCAAGGGTCGGAGACGAACACTATCTGGGCAGAATGTATTTGGGTCTCGATTCATGCATCATTATCGTATTGCTACCATGTAAGTCATTTGATCCTGTGACCCCATTAAATGAGTTTATTATTACAGAAATTGAAAAGTTTTTAACTGAATGTTAGAAGTTGAACTTCCTGCCTCCAGCGCTGAGCCAGTCGGGGAGACGCAATATTGTCGGAGGTAATGGCGGAGCGGACACTCTGGAAGTGCAGCTTTTGGGTATTATCAATTAACCTCCAATGTGTTTATTCCATGATGTTGCTGTGCCATTTGCTCATTAATCACAGGAGCGCCATTGATCTGCTTTCCACAGCGACCCCTTTAAATTTAGTTCCTTTTTTTCTGCTGCAGATGTGGTTTGTCAGGGCGAACACCGGATCTCCCAATCCCCAACGCGACTGTCCATTGAACCGGGGAAAAGCGCGGAGTTCCACTGCTGGCAGAGTCAATCGCTGGAGAACATGTATTGGTACCGACAGAAGGAAGCCGGGAGTTTGCGACTGCTTTTGCGCTCAAACATCTACAACACCGACATAGAAAAAGAAAGTGGCGTCTCCGATAGGTACCAAGCGACGAGGAATGATATAAAAAGCATGATCCTGAACATTACTGGGGCGAAGGCAGAAGATGAGGGGACCTATTACTGTGCTGCCAGTAGCACCACAGAGGTGCAAGCAAGCGAGTCTTCAGTTCAAAAACTCACCACACTCACAAGAGGTTGTAACGAAACAACAACTGGCATTTATATAGCAACTTCGATGTCCGGAATCAAAACTTCCGAAGGAATTTATATCAACCAATATTCACACCGGGTCAGAGAAGGAGCTGTAATGGCTGCTTGGTAGCTTTGGGGGACCGTATTAGAGGAAGAGAGAAGGTGAAGACATTTAGGGAGGGAATTGCAGAGCCTGTGGCCCAGGAAGCGGAAGGGAATCAAATATCTGCCTTTATTATTGAGGCAATAGTGACATCTACCGCTCCGCTTTCGTCAATACATCTAACTACCTAAATTGGCTAATACCCGGTTAAATAGCAAACAAAGTAAAAAAAAAACAAGGAACTCCGCCTGCATTGCATATCTATGATTAAGGATTTCTAAAGTGACGCTTTATTTACAAAGGTCGCTTCTCAGACCAATATCAGCTAACTGGACTCTGGAGGAGGCATGTGTTTGGTTGTTACCTGTGTTTCAGTTGGTAGTCCTCTGACATGTGAGCCAGACGCGGCCAGATTCAGTTTCCATACCAGAGTTGAATATAAAATCCATGCTGGCTTTCCCAATGGCTGTACTGATAGAACATTGCACCGTCGGAGCGTCAGTACTGACGGAACAATGCAATTGTGGGGGCTCAGTTCCGAGGGAACTACCGGACGAAAGTACTGAGGGAGTGATGCACTGCCGGTGGATCAGTAGCGAGGGCGATATAACAAATACAAACGCAAGAAGTGACTTGTGGGATGAGTCTCTAGGTCCTGAGCAATAAGTACACTGTTGGAAAGGGTTTACAGCAGGAAATAATGGGGACTCCTAAGAAAGGTACAGCAATAATCATGGGCGATTTTAATCCACACATAGATGAGGTGAATCAAATTTGTAAAGGTAGCCTGGAAGGTTAATTCACATCATGTTTTGGGGACAATTTCTTAGTGCAGCGCGTTCTATACCCAACCAGAGAGCAAACTATTCTAGACCTGGCAGTGTGCAATGAGGCAGGATTAATTAATGATCTGATAGCATTCGAGCATATAGCAGCGATCATCACACGATTGAATTTCGCATTCAGTTTGAGGGAGAGATGAGTAGTTCTAAGACTAGTGTTTTAACTTTAAATAAAGGCAAATATGAGGGTATGAAGAATGAGCTGGCTAAAGTGAACTGGGAAATTAAGTTACGGTGAGGAAAGATGCAGTGACAGATATTTAAGAAGATATTACATAACACTCAGTGAGAAAGGATGACTAGGAGAAGGATACACCATCCGTGGATGACTAAAGAAGTTAAGGCAGTGTGAAATTTAAAGAAGAAGCGGACAATTCTGTGAAGCTTAGTAGTAGGTCAGATGATTGAGCAGAAATTAAAAACCAACAAAGAACTACTAAAAAAAGACAGAGTGTGAAATCAGAGTATGAGAGATTGCTGGATGCATTTGTTGTAATTTTCCCAAATTCCCTAGATTCTGCAAAGGGCCAATCAGGTTGGAAAATAACGAATTTAAGTCCTCCGTTTACGAAAGGAAGCAGGCAGAAAGGGAATGGCACACCAGTTAGCCTAACATATGTTGTTGGGAAAATACTAGAATCTATTATAAGGAGGCTATGGAAGTGCAAATAGGAAACCGTAATGCAATCAGACACAGTCAACGTGGTTTTGTGAAAGGGAAGTCATGTTTGGCTAATTTCTTTCAGGAAGTACAAACAACGTGGATAAGGGGAAACCTGTAAATGTGGTGCACTTGGATTTCCAAAAGACATTTGATAAGTTGCCACATCAAAGATTCTACACAAAACAAAGAGGACGTGGTGTAAGGGTTAGCATAACAGCATGGATAGAGGATTGGCTCGCTAAGAGAGAGCTAAGAGTATGGGCAAATGGGTCATTTTCGGGTTGGCAAGCTGTAACTAGTGGGGTAGAACAGGGACCAGCGATGGAGCCTCAACTATTTACTATCTGCATCCTTGAATAAAGAGACATCATGTATGGTTGTTAAATGTTCTGATAACACAAAGGTAGATATGAAAGTCAGTTGCGAGGAGGAGACAATGAGTCTGCAAAGGGAAATAGAATAGGATGCTCCTAATTAGTATGATCGTATTTTCGTACTTGGCTCCTTATCCAATTGTTGCCTGATTTGCTCTTCCACTGAACGCCGTGGGAATTCTTCACCACATCAACGGCGATAGCTACATGAAAGTAGTTTTGCGGTTATTTTTCCTTAGTTCTGTTGAAGAGTCATACGGACTCGAAACGTTAACTCGGTTCCTCTCCGCAGATGCTGTCTGACCTGCTGAGTTTTTCCAGGTATTTTTGTTTTTGTTTTGCCGTTATTAAGCACTGGTTAGGTCTCGGCTGGAGTATTATGTCCAATTCTTGGCCACAAAGCCTTGCAGAGAGCATCGAGGACGTTTAATAGAATGACACAAAGGCTGAGGGGCTTGGTTTTTATGGAGTGGTGAGAAAAACCGGGGTTGTTTTCCTTAGGGCAGAGAAGGTGAAATGGAATTTGAACTTGTGGTTGCATTTATAATGTTCTTATAAGAAAAGCATATAGATCAATAATCAGTAAGCATAAGTCAAACGCATGAAGGAAAACACATAATTAAAGACACACAACCGAGAAGCGAATCCCCGAGAGTGGGGAGCCCAGGAAAAGTGCAAAATTGTTGGGGCCAAAAATCAACTTTGAGCCGGGCCCTTTGAAAATTGAGAGTGAGGCGTGAACTAATGTTCCAAGGCAAGAATTCAAATGGCACCGTCGCAGCTGCGGAGTTTCGATTCAATTAGTTAATACATCTGGAATTCACCACTAGTCTCACTCTGTACTAGAAACCATGAAATTTCAAGATTGCTGTAAAACCCACCTTGTGCGTTAATGCCCTTTAGGGAAGAAATCTGCCGTGTTTACATATCAGACTCCAGACCCACATCAACGTCGTTGACTCTTATCTGCCCTCTAAAATGGTCTAGCAGCTATTCAGTTGTAGGCTGCTCAACACCACCTGCTCGGCGATATTTTGGGAGGGATGGGGGGGAAACTGGTCTTGCCAGTGATGCGCACATCCCAAGAACAAATAGAGAAAAAGGAACTTTCACAATGGAAATGGAGAAAAATTAACCGAAAATCTTTTGCAGAAATATGGCAGAAGAGCAGGCTGGGGAATGGGATTAATTGGATAGTTTACCAAAGAACCAGCACCCACACCATGGCATAATATCCTTCCCCTCTTTGCTGTACCGTTTCATGACTAAGATGCCTGTATTTAAGATTACATTCCAGGGAAGTGGCAAGAGTGAGATTGGAAAGGGCCCTGGATAATGCAACAGATGGATTGATAGTCCAGTAATTTCAAAACACGTTGGACCAGAATTCAGATAAAACTTTTCCGATCGATAGGTAAATAAACCTCACATCGTCCAATGACCAGAGAAAGGTTCAGATTATCGGCTTTCGCCGTTCTTGGTTAAAACGTGCAATGCACTCCCAGTTTGCAACTGATTAGGTCCTTTATTCGTAAGGAATAACATTGTGGTCAGGAAACAGAGAGGTTTAATTTGGAGTTGCCACGAAATAAATTGTTCCACGTCTGAAAGGTTTCACTGATCAAAATTCACGTACTGATTTAATTCTCATCCATGTTCTCACCATTTATTGTTGTTTAATTCCTACACAGAACATGAGATTAAGATTGCCAAAGTTGGCTGCCTTTGAACCCTCTCCAGAACAGAAGATATTAAAGGGAAGGGGGAGGGGACTGCGATTTGTCTTGTAACTGACTACTATCCTGATAACATCAAGATTTTATGGTTTGCTGATGGCGAGGGGAAGCAGGCCAACGACACAAGCATTCAGGCTGACGTCAATTCCATCTGAAGGAAAAGGAACGAATCCTACAGCATCAGCAGTCGCTTGAGGATCGGGGCCTAAGATTGGATCCGGTCTAAGTATGTTGAATGCAAAGAGGTCACAATGCAGAAGGAATACAACCGAATGCAACAAGTTAACCATCAATTCTGGTAGGCCCACGACTGAAACACATACTATTTTACTTTAGCTGCAAATAACATACATTCATGTCTGTAGACCCTGTCTTCTTCCGAATGAACCATGTGGATGATTCAACAATTCAATCAGTAACTAAACAAAATAATGCAAGATATATATAGAACTGTGTGCAAATTACGATGAACCTCATGTTAAAGACTCAATTAAAACGGCTCCCACAATAAACCAGGAGGCAATGTGACTTACATCTATCTATATCTGCACAGTGATCACATAAAACATTCTGATGCTAAATTCTTGTTTTTTTTCCATTTCTTCCAGCAATCTGTGGTGTTGGTAAACGTGAGTCTCCATTTGCTTCCAATTGTTTCTGGACAATACACTTTGGAGAGGATGGGAGGATCCTTGAGAAGGTGCAGAGGAGATTTACCGGAGTATTTCTGGTGATGAAAGATTTTAACTGCAAGGTTTGGTTGGGGAAGTTGGGACTATTCTCTTTTGAGCAAAGGAGATTATGGGGCGATGTTCTAGAACTGTACACGGTTCTGGCAGGTTTAGATCAGGTAGACAAAGAGTAACTGTTCCCATTTTCTGATGGTAAAAGAAGTAGATCCAGGTGTTTGTGTAAAAGATGCGGGGAGAGGGTGGGGGTGGGGGCGAGAGGGAGGTCTTTCTCAAAACCGGAAGTGACAATAACATTGAAATCGCTGCATAGGAAGATTGTGGATGCTGACACGATCAATAATTTCAAAAGGAAATTTGATGGGCACTTAACGGAAATCAACTTTGAGGCCACGGAGATATAGCAGCGGAATACGGCTGGCCGGTTGTTCCCTCAGTCCTGGTCTGCCATAGTCCATCACTCCCTCAGTACTGACTCTCTGACACTGCAGCATTCCGTCAGCAGCGATCCCATCCGATACTGCAGCCTCCCTTCCTACTCCTCCGCAGACAGGGCAGCACTCCCACTGCACTGATCCTTCGACAGTGCAACACTTCTTTAGTTCTGACTCCTCCAACGGTGCAGCACTCCCTCAGTACTCACCCTCCAACAGCCCAGCATCCCTCAATACTGACCCTCCTGCAGTCCAGCGCTCCCTCGGTACTACAACTGTCAGGATATTTGCAGACTGGTCATATAGGCAGACAGTTGGTAGATGCACTTTAATGCAGAGAAGGGTGAAGTGACACATTTTGAAAGGAATAATGAGGCGTGGCAATATGATCTGTCAATGCCTTGGAGAGAGTGCAGGAGGAGATTTAATTGAAAAGTTCCAGGCATCGAATATTTCAGTTCGATGCAGAGATTGGAGAAGCTGGCGTTGTTCTCCTTAGAGCAATCAACTTTGAAGGATGATTTGATAGGCGTCTTTCAAATCATGAAGGGTTTCTATAGAGTAAATAGGGAGAGACTGTTTCCTATAGCAACATTTCTGGTTCCCAGTGCACACAGATTTAAGATAATCGGCGAAAGAAGCAGAGAGGGAGGGATACGGGAGCTTTTATTATGCAGCGAATTGTGGTGATCCGGAATGCACTGCCTGTAAAGTCGGTGGAAGCAGATTAAATTGTAATTTTCGAATGGGAGCTGGATAGCTGCTTGAGCAGGGGCCGAATCAGGGAAATTGGGAAGAATTGATTTGGGAATAATTGGGTAGCTCTTTCAAAGTGCTAATAATTGCACAACGGTCAGGATGGCCTCTTTCTGTTCGGTGTCATTATATGATTCTCTGATAATAATAACGCTGTCTGCTTTCTTTTTGTATAATAGAACCATTATAGTGAAAGTCTGACTGATCGTCACAAAGTAATGAACTCAATCAACTGATAAACGACAGAACACACGAAAGAGGAGGGAGAGAAAAGCAACAATATTGTCAATATCTACGGCGTAAATTTCGTCTCACCCATTCCCGCTGCCTGATGTAACTTCGGCGAATCGCACTAAGTCTCCATAAACACCAGGGGGCGGTGGCGAATGGAGTAAATGTATGTCTTGTCCTGCCCTTTCTACCAGAATAAAAACGTTCATCTTCTCATTTCTTTAAGTTCCCGATATTTGAATAGGTGAAACTTTGAGGAAAATACAACCTTTGTTCGATTATTCCATTGAGTGTCGATTGCCACAGCCTGGGTTCTTTTCAACGTTAAAGCTGGTAACAGACATTACAGCACAAAAGGAAGTGATTCAGCCCATCGTGCATGTGCATTCGCCTTGAAAGTGTCAACCATTAGTTCCAAATAACCCCTTCTCTAATCTCTCTCTGCATAACCCTTTCTCTAATCTCTCTCCGCATATTTCCATGGGGTCATTCTGGTAAATCTATGTCTGCTGTTAAGTGAAAGAAAGTCACTTGTAACTGAAAGACCCTTTAGTGCGGCAGTTCATGTACTTATTCCTTCCTCATTAATTTGAAAATAGTCTTGCCAGAATTCACCCCACAGATTGTAGACGGAAACGGAGATCAGAATCGTATATTATTGGTTACAGTGTTCTCAGTGCATCTAGTATCGATAGGTCGCTTGTGAGTTTGTGCTTTTTTCTCTACTTGTGCATTATTTAAGAAATAAGTAGAAAATTTCTACAAAGAGACAAGAGTTCTTCATTATTATTTGAGTTTCATCCCAAGCGCTGTGCATAACATTTACAAACAATCTTAAAAATATAGATAGGCTATTGATACATGTTATTGGGTAAGAATATCAAGGGATTTCACTAAGAAAGTTAACTCTTTCTCTTTCTCTGTCCATCTGCTTCTGTTTGTTTTCTTATTATCTATCTCTCCCTCTGTTCCTTATTCTATTCTTTCCCTCTATGCCTCACTGTATAACTACTACCATCTTTTCCTGTCCCTTTAAATCCCTGTCCTCGCCTTCTCTTTTTCTGTTTCTTACATCTTTCATTCCCTTTCACTTTCTTGGTTTATATATTGCTCTCTCTATCCTTCTGTTTTTCACTCTTCCTTTCCATATCCACCATTCTCTCTCTTTCCCTCTCTCTTTCTCTATCTCGCTTTGTCTCTCACTAACTTTCTATTTCCCTGATCTCTGACTCCCAGTCTGTCTGTCTGTCTGCCTCTCTCTCTATCTGCCTGTCTCTCACCATCCCTCTCTTCATGTTTCTGCCTCTGTTTCTTTCTCTCTTCCTTTTTCTCTGTCCCTCTTTCTTTGTCTCCATCTCTATATTTCTACGTCTTCATCTCTCCTTCTGTCCCTGTCTCTCTTTGTCGTCCTCTCTCTCCCTCTCTCTCTCATTCTCTTTCTCTTCGTCTCCCTCCCTCAGGCCCCTAAATCTTTATCCCCTTTTCCAATTATTTCACGGCAACTAACACTCACCCCATTCCGATTCATTACTTCAACGGACACACAAAGTGCAAAAATATCAGCAGCAGCAGTGGAAGTTTTCAATGAGAGAAGGAAGAGCCGAGCAAATGTTTGCTCATATTCTATAGCATGGGGGAAAGTAATTTTAGTTTTGTCAAATCAATCAACTGCTTGAGTGCAAAAATCGACATATGTTTTGTTCTAAAATTCATGTCCAGTATCATTCCGAAGGATGATCAGAGATCTTTGGAAATGTTGACTCAAAACAATACTGAAACTGCACAAAAAAGCTATCGCACAGCTGCACCGAATGGAGTGAAATGGAAGCAGCGGTGTCTGAGTTTTCAGATGATGTGGTTCAGCTTTCCGCTGACAGCCTGGGTTTTAAAGTAGGTCATTGCACCTGAGTTTCACTCTGTGGTTTAAGCGAATGTGCCTCTTGCCATCGTGGTGCTTTCTGTTTGGAGGACAGGTGACTGAGTTGTTGTTCTTTCATATTCTCCTAGGTTACAAGGTATCTCTGGGTTCCTGCCATCTCGAAAGTGGCTGCTGGGCATGGTTAACATTTTTGCAGCTGAAGTTCCTTCTTTAACTTTGTTTTTTTTAATTTCATTTACCCATGCTTCCCCTCTTCAAGTCTTTATTCCTATTGATCTGTCTTTCTGTCTATCTTCCCCATTACTGTCCTTCTTTAATTCCACTTTCTTTTCAATATTTCCTCTTTCTTTCGCCCACTCAAAATTCCCTCTTTCTATTTGCCTTTCTTTGCTTCTACCAATATTTCTTTTTTTTCCCTTTCATTTCTTTTGTGCTTTTTCTCTCTTTCATTGTTTATCTTTATCGCTCCCTCTAGCTCTTTGCCTTTCATTCCATTTTTCTTTCTTGCTTTCATTCCCCAACTCTTTGTTTTTCTTTCTGCCTCTCTTTAGATAGATAGATAGATAGATTGATTGATTGATTGATTGATTGATTGATTGATTGATTGATTGATTGATAGACAGACAGATAGATAGATAAATAGACAGATATCTCAGTAGATAAATAGACAAGTAGGCAGACATACATAGATAGATAGACAGACAGATGGATAGAAAAGAGATTGATGGAGAGATAGATAGATAGATAGATAGATAGATAGATAGATAGATAGATAGATAGATAGATAGATAGATAGATAGATAGATAGATAGATAGATAGATAGATAGATAGATAGATAGATAGATAGATAGATAGATAGATAGATGATAGATAGATAGATAGATAGATAGATAGATAGATAGATAGATAGATAGATAGATAGATAGATAGATAGATAGATAGATAGATAGATAGATAGATAGATAGATAGATAGATAGATAGACAGACAGACAGACAGACAGACAGACAGACAGACAGACAGACAGACAGACAGACAGATAGATAGACAGACAGACAGATAGATAGACAGAGAGCGAGAGATATAGACAAACACCTAGATAAATAGACAGATAGATAGGCAGATAAACTGACAGATAGAGTCAGTTAGTGGGACATACAGAGACAGTGAGAAAGGTAGGCAGTCTGACAAAGGGCAGGACTTTAACAAAGAGCGACGAGGCCAGGTTACATAATCACTCTTACACATCTGCCTTTTCAATTAGTCTCCAGGCCGAAAAACGAACAGTGCTTTTGGTCCTATACCAGTTTGCAATAAATACATTTCATTGCTTTTACATATATTCACCTGGATGCATTCACGAAAATAAAAAATTGGAACTGCTGCTGTGACGGTTATTCTGAGTATTCCTGAAAAAAGAGTCATTGACGCTGTCTGTTTCTCTCCTTACAAAAGTGTCCTTCGCCTTCTGCACCACGTGTCCTTGGTTCCCCTCTCTAGTATGCAACCTTGATTGGATGAGTTACTTTGCTCTCTCTTATGGAGAGACTGGAGAAGTTGTTCTTATGCTGTTCAGAGCAGAGGACCTTAAGTGGATATTAACCAGAGTGGAACAAGGGGTGGATGATCTGTATTAGGTGCCGAGACGAGATAACTGCGATTGGCCTCCTTAGAACATAGGCGACCATGGTGGGATTTACCAGAATGGTACCAGGAATGAGGCTGGAGTATTTTGTCCAGTTCTTATGCACCACACTTTAGCAAGGATCTCAAGGCTTTGGCACTGATATGTAGGAATTGTGCGACACTTTTTTTTTTTCATTCGTTCATGGGTATGGAGACCGCTGACTGGGCCAGCATTTATTAGCCATCCCCTAAGAGAAGGAAATGGTGAGCTGCCTTCTTCAACCGCTGCAGTCCATGTGGTGTAGGTACACCCAGAGCCCCATTAGGGAGGGAGTTCCAGGATATTAACCCACCGACAAGTGAAGGAACGGCGATATATTTCCAAGTCAGGATGTTGAGTGGCTTGGAATGGTACCAGGGCTGAGGGACTTCACTTTTGTGGAAGCACTAGTGAAACAGAGATTGCTCTCCTTAGAGGTACGAAGGTTAAGGTGGAGGAAATTGATAGAGCTGTTTAAAAATATTAGTGGCTTCGATAGAGTGGCTATGGAGAAACTGCTTCTCTGGAATTAGAGTCGGTAACCAGAGGACTTTGAATTAAGGCAAATGAGGTTACTTGCAGAAAAGAAGTGACAGTAACGTTATGGTTTGCAGTGCATTCTTTGAAAGGGTGCGAGAAAATGAATAGTAACTTCGGAAAGGGAAGCTGATATGTTGTTGCAGGGCGATGCATTAAGAGCGGGGCATGGGGCCAGATGAATAGCTTTCTCAGAGGGAAAGCAGAGGCAGAAAACTGATTCTCAGCGTGTGCGGTAAGCAGAGGACAGCTGCCAATGTTCAAATAGATCAACAGGTGCAAAATGAACAGAAATTCAGCCTGCTGTATGGGTCTAACGGCAGTCTAATGACACCATCACACAAGGCTATGCCCGTTTATTCTGGATTTCCTGCCAGCGGGAATAATTTCTCCCTATCTATCCTGTCATCACATGAAATCATTTTAATCACCTCGATTTGAACACTTCTATATCCAGGGAACACAGCGCCACCAAAGGAAATATTTTGGGGCCTTTATTCCCTTACCTCTCGATCATATGATCCTCGATCGTTTGAGGCTCTCCCAGCAGAGGAAGCTCTCTCTCTCTCTCTCTCCCTCTCTCTCTCCCTCTCTATTTCTTTCTCTCACTATCTCTCTCTGTGATAGAATGGAGGCCTTTCTGCCCTCTCGAGTCCATTCCCACTCTTTGCAAGAGTAATTCAACTAACCTAAACTAACCTCTACCCTGTTCGTTCAATTAATCTCCACTAATTTCTCTCTACTGTTTCATTTTGATGCTCACCAGTCTTTGTCAATAAAATACAGCGACATAATCAAATTACAGAGAAACAGAGACAGCAAACAAACTGTCAGGGTGTGCGGTTAGCACAGTACACCTGACAAGGTTCAAATATATCCAGAGATGCAAAATGAACAGAACATCGCTCTGCAGTGTGGGTTTAACGGCAGGTGATACAGAACATCACATATTATTTGCAGAACAAACCCACATACATTGTGTTTTTCCACCAAGGCAACTGAGAGAAACAATTGCCTTAAAGGGTAAGTTAATAGAGTAGACTGGACTTGGAATCCAGATGCTGGGCTAATAGTCTTGAGACATGAGTTCAGATACCACCATGACAGGCAATGCAATTTCAATTGAATGAATTTGGAATTGACATTAATAAACTACTTTCAGTAATGGTGATCATGAAACTAATGGATTGTCACAGAACTCCATCTGGTTCATTAATGCTCCATAAGGAAGGAAAGCTGGCGCTCTTATCTGGCCAGGTCAGTGAGTCCAGACTCACAACAATGTGGTTGTCTCTGAAATGCACGAGCAAACCATAAAGCTGCCAGGTAGAGCTGTAATTGATAAACATTGCGTTGGCTCGTCATCGCCTTCTCAATGCCAATGGAGATGGGCAATAAATTCTCTATTTTCCCAGCCACGCTCCAAATCATGAATGAAAACTAAACATTAAACAATGAAATAGAAGCCTAAACATGTGTGTCCGGCACCAGCTGCTCCAATAACGCGAGCTGCCTAACATGTATTCTTTGTTCCCCTCACTGCTCTGTATCTCAACCTCCATTCGAGCGTCATATCTACAATTACTTGGATGTGCTGCCACCTCTAACCCGCAGCAATATCTGTGCAGTCCCCTGTACCTCTCAATTCTATATTAGTACAACATGCTCATCTTCCGAAATACTGGCCTTGAAAAGTCAACTTTGTTTCTCTCTCTCCACAGATGCTGCCGGAACTCCTGATTTTTTTCCATCACTTCCTGTTTTTATGATTAAGTGTGTGTTGTGCTGTCCTTCCAAATATTGGTGCCTCTTCAGGTCCTGTATCCGTTGCGTATCGCTGGCATATTTCTGCTTCCCAATTCGACTTTTTATCTCCTGCATATTTCCGGAAATATCTGTTCACAATAAGGCCTAGGATCTGTGGTGTATTTCTTGAAATTACTGATTAATGAAGTCTCTTAATAAGCTTCGAGCCATATTTGATCCTGAGATAAGCTTCCAAACAACTATCGGCGCCATCACTGTGACCGCCTTAATAACATTGTTCAGCAGTGAGCCCCTGTCTCAGCTCATATGCTGCTGAAGTGCTCAATCATGCCTTCGTTAAATCTAGGCTTAACGATTCCTACACACTCTAGGGTGATCTCTCACATCTCACCCCCGGCAAACATGAGCCTGTTGCGCAGGCCTAAGCTCGCAGTGAATCCCCTTTCCCTATCATTCCCCCTTCTCGCTGACCTACATTGGATCCCGGCCCAGCTATATCTTGATTTTATAATTCTCATCCTTGCTTTGAAATACCTCCATTACCTCGCCCTTCCCTATCCCTGCAAACTCCTCCCGTCCCACAAACGTCCCAGGTATTTCCTTTCATCTAATTCTGGCCTTTTGGGTATTCCTGAGCTCCACCATTGAGGGGCCTGCCTTCAGTTGCCTCCTTACAGGTCTCCTCCTCTCTACTTTCCATCCACCTTGAAGACACTCCTTGAAACTTACCTCTTTGAACAACCTATTAGTCACCTGAGCTAATATCTTTTAATGTGGCTCAGGATCATGGTTTTTAATGGTTCTGTGAATTGCCTTTGGGCAATGCGCTGCGGCGCTGTATAAATGCAGGTTGTTATTGTTCCTTTTGACCCTTGTGTACGCCTTGTGTGTTTCCAATACTTTTTTGGCATACTTGAGACGACGTATCTGTTCTGAATTTCTGGCAATTCCTGCTCTTTTCGTTTTGAAACTTTAATCAGTTATTTATTTCCTCCAATTTCTGCAAAAATGTAGGCCCGGCATCTGAGATGTGGTTTCTACAATGTTGGTTTCGTTTAGAACCTTTATTTATGGTGTATTTCCGCCAGTTCTCGTATACCCGGGCAGACCCTACATTAGTTGGGTATGCCTTGAAATGAGGTGGCGAACTGGACTGTCATGTAAAGTCAACAACTGGTGGAAGGTACAGTCTATCGCCATGCACAATTTGAATAGAAAATTTCTTAACATGTTTAACGTCGAGTTACAAGCCAGAGAACTGATTCTCGGAGGAGTTCAAATTCAATACATTATAAGATATGTTGTGAGCCTCGTCGAAGAGACATCTCAAATCATTTAACTGGCTCAACCAACCAGCTCAGCCCTCAGCCAGTCTAACTAACCAGCTAGAACTGGTCAAAAGAAGGAAACAGAAATTTAGCTGGAAATTCTGGCGAGTTATAATCCAAAATCTGGGGAGGCGATGGCGCAGTCGTATTGTCGCTGGACTAATAATCCAGGAACCCAGGGTAATTCTCAGGGAGCCCGGGTTCAAATCCCACCACTACAGATGGTGGAATTTGAATTTAATAAAAATGGCCATGAAACCATTGTTGTGAAAGCCCATCTTGTTCACGAATCTCAACCAGTCAATGTGGTTGGTTCTTAAATGGCCGAGCAAGCCGTTCAGTTGTAACAAACCGGACGGATCGACCAAGGCCGTTCCTTCAATGTCTTGGAACTTCTTTCCTAACAGCACTGTGGGTGTATCTACACCACATGGACTGCAGCGGTCCAAGAAGGCAGCTCATCACTGCAACGGCAACTAGGGATGGGCGACAAATGTTGGCCCAGCCAGCGAAGTCCACATCCCTTGAATGAATAAAAAAAATCTTAATGTCTTTTGCAGGTTTGCTTGCATTTATTGTTCAGAAGTTGGTGATGAAGGCCCCAGTGAGCTGCTGCTGCTGTAGGTACACCCACAGTGTTGTTACAGGGGAATTTAGAGGATGAGCCGCTGTAGTTCCAAGTCAGGATGGTGTGTGGCTTCGAGCGGAATTTGTAAATGATGCTGTTTCCACCAGCCTGCTGCCCTTGTCCTTCTGGGTGCTCGAGGTCCAGGTTTGGGAGGTGCTGTGGGAAGGGACCAACTGCAGCCTATTTTATAGACAGTACACACTGCTGCAAATGTGCGCTGGTGCTGGAAGGTGTGAATGTGTAAATGAGATCGATTCCTCAGTTGAGCAAAGCGTCATGATTTACCTCATAGCTTCATCTTGATCACCTCAGTGGTGACGGCGGCCATTAAAGGAAGTCCTGGGAGATGGATAAAGAGACTTAGAAGTTCCAGCTGCTTCTGAACCCGCTCCATTGAAAGAAAGACACAAAAGTAACAATAATTTCCCTTAATATTCAACTTCCAGTAGCTACTCCGAGTCACAACAGCGACCTGCATTTAGATAGCATCACACCCCACGTGCTTCCCAGGAGCGTATGTCAATTAGAAATTGACACAGTTTGGTATGCGTAGAAGTTAAGACATCTGATATAAACCTTATGGGTCCCAAAGCATCTTGAACGATGGAAGACGGTGGAGAGAAACAGAAGTTTTGAGAGGGACCTTATCATATTTAAGCGTATAGGAATGTAAGGATATAGCGAAAAGGGACAAGAGGAGGCCGTTCGTCCCTTCGAATCTGCTCCACTATTCAATAGGTTCCTGGCTGATCCTCTACCTCAATTCCACTTTCTCTCCGGATGACGTTTATCCATTAATTTTCTCACCACACAAAAAAATTACTTACATGTAATGGAGAATATACTTAATATGCTTAACCAGCCCTCTGGACTAGAGAATTCCAAAGGTTTGCAACCATCTGAGTAAAGAAATCTCTCCTCATCTCAATCTCAAATGGCCGACCTCTTATCCTGAGGCTGTGCCACCATCCCTCTAACCCGTCCCCCTGCCACGCGCCCCCACCCCACACCCCCCGCCCCGGCCGCACCCCCTCCCCACGACCTACCCCGCACCTTGTTGCCAACGCTTCAGCCAGGGCGAAACAGCCTCTCATCGTAGACTATGTTAAGGCTCTGAAGAGTTGTATTCGTATCATCAAGATCATCTCACAGTCTTATGAATTCTAGAGGCAGCTAAAAGCGGAGCGATGAGCTTTGGAGAAACACAATGGTTCAGATCTGGACAAATGGACAGATCTGGGACAGTTGTAGGGCTGGAGGTGGTTTCAGGGAGAGGCAGAGGCGAGGTCATATATAGTTTTTCAGGTGAGCATGATCATTTTAAAATTTGTCATTGCTGGAGCTAATTCAGGTCAGCAAATGGCGGGGGAATGGGAGTGAGAGTGGGCGTGGTGACGAGGGGTTGACTGGTGAATGGGGCTTGGTGCAAGTTAGGATCTGAGTAAAGGGAAATACTTGTGATCCCATCTCATCCTTAAGCAAAGCCCACACACATTGCTAGCCTGAAAACAGCTTCCTGTCACCTTGATATTAAAAGAAAAGATTCCTTCCCTCCTAAGGTAAGGCAATGTTGACTAAACATGTGGACAGCTCTTCTGCTCCTCCGCATGACGCTTCTTAAAACCCACCGCATTGACCAGTTGCTTTTTATCTGCT